>NW_015114288.1:136056-148044 GCF_001443285.1 Poecilia latipinna | reverse complement strand
CCCAACAGTGTCACCAGCAAAGCACCCCCACACCATCACACCTCCTCCTCCATGCTTCACGGTGGGAACCAGGCATGTAGAGTCCATCCGTTCACCTTTTCTGCGGCGCACAAAGACACTGTGGTTGGAACCAAAGATCACAAATTTGGACTCATCAGAACAAAGCACAGATTTCCATTGGTCTAATATCCATTCCTTGTGTTCTTTAGCTCAAACAAGTCTCTTCTGCTTGTTGCCTGTCCTTAGCAGTGGTTTCCTAGCAGCTATTCTACCATGAATGCCTGATTCACACAGTCTCCTCTTAACAGTTGTTGCAGAGATGTGTCTGCTGCTAGAACTCTGTGTGGCATTGACCTGGTCTCTAATCTGAGCTGCTGTTGACCTGCGATTTCTGAGGCTGGTGACTCGGATGAACTTATCCTTCGCAGCAGAGGTGACTCTTGGTCTTCTTTTCCTGGGGCGGTCCTCATGTGAGCCAGTTTCTTTGTAGCACTTGATGGTTTTTGCGACTGCACTTGGGGACACTTTCAAAGTTTTCCCAATTTTTCGGACTGACTGACCTTCATTTCTTAAAGTAATGATGGCCACTCGTTTTTCTTTACTTAGCTGCTTTTGTCTTGCCATAATACAAATTCTAACACTCTATTCAGTAGGACTATCAGCTGTGTGTCCACCTGACTTCTGCACAACACAACTGATGGTCCCAACCCCATTTATAAGGCAAGAAATCCCACTTATTAACCTGACAGGGCACACCTGTGAAGTGAAAACCATTTCAGGTGACTACCTCTTGAAACTCATCAAGAGAATGTGCAAAGCAGTAATCACAGCAAAAGATTGCTACTTTGAAGAAACTAGAATATAAGGACTATTTTCAGTTGTTTTACACTTTTTTGTTTAGTACATATTTCCACGTGTTAATTCATAGCTTTGATGCTTTCAGTGTGAATCTACAATGTCTATGGACCTTACCATAGGGGCCGCGTTTAATTGGCTAATGCCCATTTCACGTCACAGCGCAGCTACCACATACGTGACCGTCTCACAAACACAAGCTACAGTAGTAAACACATGCTAATGTACATTGTGGACTAGCAGACCGGCAGAAAGTTTTTGTGTCAGGACTCGAAAAAGAATAGTTCTCCACTGTAGGTGGGGTATCTGTACAGGCGATGTCAGGTATCCTGATAGTATTTGTGGAACTAAAATTCACAGATTTCCAAAATCTGNCTTTAGATGAAATGATTTGCTGAGAGCATTTAAAGGGTCTTATTGGGCAAAGATATCAGTCAGGGCACAACAAAAGACAGTGAAGAAGGGAATCAAGAAGAGGAGTAGATCTGAAACCAATGAAAAGGCAAGAAGAAAATTAAAGGAGCTACAGAAATGTCTAGTGAGTACTGGTTGTGTTTTACATGCAACAGCAATCACCCGCTGTGTTCTTCTCATGGTCCGGTTCTATTAAAGAGTTACAAAACCACAGACTGGCCTGGCTGAAATCCCCTCAAAACTTAGTGAAAGATTGCTTTAATGAATAAAACCAAAGTTCAACTGTTTTTGGCCTTAATTGTAAAAGGCGTATTTGGCACTGAAGTAATACTCCAAAACAGGTGTTGGCCAAGGCAGAGAAAGTTGTGGCAGCATCATGCTCTGGGGTGGGGTTTTTTCTGCTTTAGCCAATGTGGAGGAAACCATCAACAGTTTTTTATTGCAAACATTCAAGTTTGCAGTATAAGGTGTATTTTTGAAAGCTGAAAATTAAGAGGAATTTTTTTTTTAGCGTTGCCAATAGCCCACTGACTTCTGATAAAACCTAAGCCTATTAGAAGACCTGTAGGATGACCTGGACAGGGCTGGATAGGGCTGTCCACCTGCAGCTCTAACAGAGCTGGAGCATGTTAGCTATGAAGACGGACAAATGTTCCCAACTCAAGTTCTGCATACTGAAAGATGTACTTAAAAGGACTGGAGACTGTATGTACTCTAAAAAGTGCTTCAACAAATTATTAGTCTTAGTTGAAGCTGGACAACATGGCTGAAAAATGTGGCATGATAAAAAATGATGTCAATCTATATCTAGAATTATCAACAAGTTATTTTGTTTTAACTATCTGAAATCCTGCCACACTATGGGTATGACCTTTACCGTTTCATCCACTCTGTTTTGTATTTTTAAGCAGTTATGAAGGGAGGCAACCAAAGAGTGATGAGTTGATACCACCAGCCTTGCTTAGCTGCTGTGAAAAGCTGAGTGGCTAAAGCTTGTCCTCTGCCTACATTCCCCAGAATGCTGTGCGATTCTGGATCAGAGTTCAGTGAATATTCTATCTATTGGTATTGCTCACGTGCCTATTGTCATGTATAATAAGTTATTTATTATCCAGCCGTAGTTTTAGTGTAGGGGCACTAATACTTTTTATGTCATTGCATCTTTTTTCTTGTTCGGCTGAATCGTCCCAAATATAATGTTGTATTCCATAAATGAGAATCTGCTTCGATGAGGCTCTTTTGTCAGATTAAAGCACCTTTTGAAAATAACATTAAAGCAGGTATTAAACTTACTTTCCATTAAGCCCCCAGTATGAAAAGATTTATTATGTACCTGATGTACAATTCTCACCTTAAATGCTGTGTTGTCCTTGGCTGTAAACAGAAAATCATGTTAATTAACAGAAACATCAGTCTGTGCAGAATTAATCTATACAATGTGTGAACTGGGTTATTGAAATCAATTAACTTTAATGAATATTCTAATTTATTGACAATGCACCAGACTAAAGGTGGGCAGATTTATTTTGAGCTAATTTTCTGACCTAAAATCCCTGGAGTTTTAACAAGCTGACGATTTATCTTCATGAACCCGGCTGAGGTACGAGTGAGGGTCCTGTCCCACACTGGGTCAGTTTTAATCACACATTCTTACCACCTGAGTGAATATTAATAATCAACAAACAGTCCTCTCTTGTATTTTCTGTATTGTCTAGGTTTCTCAGGCAGCTACAGAACTGAAGACCTTCTGTTTGCAAAACGCTCACAAAGACCCGCTGCTGACCGGGGTTCCCTCCAGTGATAACCCATTCAGGCCTCCCAAGTCATGTGTTCTGCTTTGAGGTGTGTGTGTGACGCTCTTTTCCACAAAGAAATATTATTCACACTTTCCTGAAATGTCTTGTTTTCTTCTCACATGATGTTTATTTGATACTTGGTTCACATCCTCGTTCCCTAAACGTCTCATTTGAAAATGTATTTCCTAAAAATCAAATAAAACATGAGCTTGTGGATTCTGTCCAGGACCTTTTCATAGGTTTTGTGTTTTACTGTTACATGGAGATGTCATCGCTGACAAACATGTCATCCAGAATGGGACCACATGAAACATTTTATTCTAGTACAGCAGCAGATCTTTTGACAGTTTTAGAGGGCTTTTTTGTTTTAGGTGTCTTTGGAGATAATAACTTCACATAAATGTCAATTCATCTTTTATCTGTAGGGCTGCAAAGGAGAGAGGAACAACCAAACAGTTTCCTGTGGATTTTAACAGTGTCACTGCCATTGAAGATAAAGAAGACGACCCCACTGCTTGCAGCTGGTTTTCAGAAGGACTTTTTGACCACAAAAAAATGTTGCAGTGAAGCATAATCCCCCAAAATTATTTGCATTTCCAAAGCTTTTCCAGAATGAATCTAAAGTTAGATATTGAATTAGGCTCTACTCCTACAAGATTCCGAGACATAAAATACAATATTTTAACATGCTAGAATATTTTTGTTCACTTTGTGAGTTTATTATTCAGCAATAGTTACTTTAGTAGCATTTAAAGTACAGCAACAAATATTTATTTTCCTATTCAACGTTCTCAGTAATTTAATAGAGTTTGACATGCATTTAGCTAAACAAATGTTTTCTGATCTATTGTAAGCTTTACAGATTTGTCTCTTCATGGAAAGAGATATTTTGTTCACTTATTTTCTGTTGTATTTCAACTGCTTTTTAAATAGTTCTCTGCAATTGTAACATATTAGTTCGCTGACTTATAAAGTGCTTTGAAACATCCAAAAAAAGAGACCAAAACACATGACAATAAAATTGTTACAACATCGTTACAAGATCACACAGAACAAAATGTTAATAATGTTTCTACTGTCAACTAAGTAACAGCATTTGTTAATCATCACAAAATGTCAGATTTGAGTTGTAAATATGACATTGTCATGTTTTCAGGTGCAATGCCACCTGATAACTTTGCACTTGAACAGCAGCTTCACAATGAAACAGTCTGCTGGGCAATCATTTTATACACATTTTTTCAGCAGGAAAATGGAAACTGGTCAGAGTTGGTAGGTGATCGATAAAGCTAAATACAGGGGGAATGCTGGGAGAAAACCAGCTAACACTGCAAGCTGCTTAACACTGGGCCAGAGATTCATCTTCCAGCAGAAAATCAACCCTATATATACAGCCATAGCTACAATAAAACGGTTTAAATCAAAGCATATCCATGTGTTAGAATTGCACAGTCAAAGACTAGACCTAAATGCAATCGTGATTGTACCAAGGCCTGAATATTGATGTTTGCAGTCATTCCACCTAACATGAGTGAGCTTGAAACATTTTGCATACAACAGTTATCAATTTCTGTCCCAGATGTATGACGCTGGTACAGACATACAATAAAAGACTATTTGCAGAAAAATTCTGTTCTACAAAGTATTGTGTTACAAATAAATATGCACACCATGTTTTTCAGACCTGAATTTGTCAAGCATTTTGAAAGCCTATATCCTTTTTATTCCACTTAGCCATTATACATTGCTTCGTGTATAATAAATAATAAAGTCTATGGCTGTAAAATGATCAAATGTGAAGCATTTAGGAAAGAAACTGCTTAATACCAATTTTTATGAATAAGCAAATCTTAATGTATGATAAAAAAAGTACCTATAGATTTATTCTTAGAAATGTTGTTGAATTTATTTCATTTTAACTTAGTATTAAATGTTAAAGTGACTCAAAAATCTTCGATTAGTTACTTGTGTTTGCGTGCTACCATGATAAGCCCGGTAGGAGGCGCTGTTGAAGCAGCTCATCGGATTGATGGCTGTCCTGCCTCCAGTAGAGAGCACTGCTTGGTTGGACGTGAGCGGCGTCGACCTGCCTCTACTTCCAGATCGAAGATGGCGGTCTCTGTGTTCCGCGGCGTGCGGCTGCTCTCTATCGGAGACGCGAATGGAGACATACAGCGACATTCAGAGCAGCAGCCGCTGCGGCTAGAAGTGAAAACCTCACAAGATGCTGCCCTCATCAATCTCTCCAATGGTGAGTTGAACTGTTTGTTTCTAACAACTGCTCTCTGGAAGGTCGGCCTGATTGAACTGCTAATGCTCAGTGCTAATGTGGCCAGCAGTAGCTTTAGCCAACAAGGAGCTGTTCCATCTTGAGACCACCTCGTTTCCCTTTACTTGTCACGAGGGAACTAAAGAAAACTAAATATTTTGTAGCTTATTTGGGATTCTGAAGCCTGAACACATTGGGTTTAGGTACCATACAACGAAGTTCACTGCTTGGAATAACGCGGTCAAGAACATGTAGAGTAGTTTAACGATAAGGACGGTTGCTAAATAACGTGAACTAAAACATGCTAGTTAAACAATACCACTAGCCTAGATTTAACAGTGATGTGATAAGCTTACGTGGTTGTATCCATTTAACACCTTTGGTTTTGTGTATTTATATTTTGTCGTAATAGTGTAAGCTGTGTTTTTATAAGTCAGCATGAATCAGTTTTGTTCCCCTGGGAGCCGGGTAGGTAGGAGAGTGCTTAGCTTGAATTAGCCGCTTTGAACTGATTCGCAGCAGAGACCTGGATATATCACTTCTGACCCGCCACCGTGCTCTGCGGTCCGGGCGGCGCTTCGCACTGCGTGGCCTTTATCGGACCGTGGATTTAATGGCACACTCAAACTTTTTATAAGTAGTAGTTTTATGTTAAAGCTGTAGAGGCAGATTTGGTAGCGTAGTCACACTGGGCCCTCATTACTTATGCATTCATCTTTGTTCTCATTGGAACAATGGCTTCATCCCTTGCCCGCCACCTCATGCGTGCCGTGAAGGCAGCATCAGAGCTGCTCTGCACATTTTCCCACTTAATGTAATTCCCCTATTAAAAACAGCAACTGTCCAAGTCTACGGTTATGCAAAAAAAGAAAAGAAAAAGATTTTAAAAGGTATACTCAGCGCAACATTATTATTATTATGGCGAAAGCCAACGTCATTATATCTGTAGAAATAGACCTAAGATATATTGGAGTCGGTCAATTTAAAATACAATACAAAAGTAAAGGGAATATGAAATGGAGTATGAAAATTTAAATACAGGAGGAGAACAAGAAACCTATTTGATTTCCATTAAAATAAGACGCAATGAATTTGTGGTGTAAAATGTTGAAAATCAATCCATTAATATATGTTTATTTTTGGTAAATTTCATTAAATAACTGCTTTTCTGTTTCTTGTGGATAAAGTGTCAATTATAAAACATTCTTGAATAAACTTAACAAAATAAATACTGACAAGTTGCATTTCTAGCTAAACTGAAGTAGTTGCATAACATGTTCCTATTTACATTTAATGTGTTAAAATTTAGCTTTTTACAACAATGGACCTTACCACAGGGGCCGCGTTTCATTGGCTAATGCCCAGCCACAGTAGTAAACACATGCTAATATTGTGGACTAGCAGACTGGCAGAAAGTTTTTGCGTCAGGACTCGAAAAAGAATGGTTCTCCACTGTCAGTGGGGAATCTGTTCAGGCGATGTCAGGCATCCTGTGATCGTATTTGTGGAACTAAAATTCACAGATTTCCAAAATCTGAAACGAAATGCCTTGCTTGGATCAAAGCTTGTGCACGACCGCATTTGCAGCTCAACCGTCGTAGGTTCAAGAACAAAGGAGTGTGTGCTGGTGTAAGTATTATTGCTTTGCTTTCTTTGTGTTTAGTGAATGAAAAAAAGTCAATAACACATCCATTATGAAAACCTTTTAGCTAAGTACAGCATAATGGCAGTACCGATACAACTTCTACACCTTGAAGCCTGTCTGTTACACATTCTTATGTTAGCTGAACAGATCAATATGCAATGTGTACCGTATCTGACACACATTAAAGATTTTATTTTACCTGAAAAGGCTTTTTACTAAACTGTAATCGTGTTAGCCACGCTAGCACCGAGTACAGTGCGTCAGGCCTAGGCACACTCAAACATTTGCCAACAACAGAAATCACTGATTTCAAAAGTAACCCTCAAAACCATGAATGCCCGACTTACCCAGCCTTGCAAGAACAATAGGCACCAGTGATCTTGTCCACAGCTATATTTATGCTGAGGGTGTGAGGATCTGCTGCTTTCCTCATCTATCGGTAGCTTTTAGCTGCGACGCGCACAATGTTGGAGGCATCCCGTGACTCAAACAGCTTGATTTCGTCCAAAAAAGATGACATGAACTTGTTGGTTCCCCTGTCCATTGTCGTGGCTCATATTTTTTGAAAATCCGGCAGAAATGCTACACTAATCGACTCAGAAATACTCTGCAGAGAGTCAGTCAAAGTGAAAGACGCCATGTTTACATAGAAACTAAGCTCTGAGGCTTTGTTTGTGAGACATGCAGCCACGTGGGATTTTAGGGGTCGTTTCTGGGCGGAGCTTGGTAAGGTCCATTACATGGGATCCCTGAAAGCAGGCTAGTTCCTTGGTCTGAATTCTGCACTTAGTTTTTTTCTTATGATCAGCTTAATCAATCCCTTTTTTTAATACTGTGTGCAGGACCGTTCTAGTTGTTCTCAGTTCTTTCTGGATAGTTTTTCATTGATAACTGGATTCATGGGTTGTTTGATTTCTAAAATTTCTTTATCATGTGAATAAAAATGTTTTTAGCTCTAATTAGCTTTTACGATGGATGTTGTCCTTTTACAACTTAAACCTGCATATCACCTTCAGAGTGTCTTTAATGAGAATCAGAATCAGTGTGCTGTAACTTCACACAAGTTTCTTATTCCGGCTAAAAAAAAAATTGCAGATTGACGGTGATGAGTCAGCTGATGGTGTGCTCCTTAGCAAGCGGACGCAGGAGGGAGCGACCTCACGGTTTTAATCAGGCCCACTGTTCTGAAGACCACAGGCTCCACCTGACTCACAACACACACATCCTGACTCGCTCCTGGTGTGTGGAAGACAAATGATTCCGATTAGAAATCACACAAACGCACACATACAATAAAGGCATATTTCCAAGTAGGCCTGTCACAATAACAAATATTGCTGAATGACATTTGTCCTAGAAGTTATTGCAATAAACGATAATAATGTTGTTTTAATGCCATTTTCAAGTAATAATAATGCAGGAACCCATTCTTACAGATCAGTAGACTTTAAATTCTGTTGAACATTTAGCACTGGAACGGGAAGACATTTTAAATATCCAATATAAATAAACAAATCAGAAACAACAAGTAAAATGGATACTTTTCCTTGTAAACAAAATTGTCCTTCAAAATAAGGGCTGGTTGAGACCAAGTCGTCAGAGTGAAGACTTTTATCACCGATTTTTTGGTAGAAAATGAGAAATACTATAAATTATGCAGGTGAAAATTGTTTGTTTTAATTTATCATGCAATTAATTGATTTATTGATTATTGTGACAGGCCTGTGTCTAAGTCCTGCTGCTTCACTTGACTTTTACTGTTTAGTGAAAAAAGTAATTGCCCCATTACAGATTTAATCTGTACTTCCTTTTCTGTTGCATGTGAATGTTTCAGATCAACATGTCATAATGACAACCTGAACAGTTTCCACATGAGGATTTTATGTATTAAGGGAAAAAGGCATCCAAAGACACATGGCCAAACCTACACCAAGCAACTGGCTGTCAACTTTTGGTGGGGATGTCTGCCAAGGATCACTCTTCTTTGCACAATTGTTTTAATTTGGCCACATTGGGGGGTTTCCCAGTAGGAACAACCTGTTTAAAACGGTATGTAACTTTTACAAATATATGATTTTGACATGTCTGTCAAAATTGTCACCATGTCGAGACAGTATAGAGCAGTGTTTTTCAACATTTTTTAAGTGGAGGTACATTATTTTAATTGAAAAAATCTCGAGGCACACCACCAACCAAAAATGTAAACAAAGATATTCTGTAGCCGCCTATATTACATATATAATCATTCTTATCAAAGTCTCTTGCATAGGAATCAAATAAACACAAAAATGTATTTTTTTATCACATTTTACATTTCTTATTTCAAATTGCTCTTAACAATGTGGTCTTAAATTTACAGAAGTTGTAGAAAACTAAATTAGTTTGACCACAAGCATTCTTTAAGTTGGAATACAGAAAATCATTCTTATTCTGAAAGAAGCAGTAATATTTGTTAAAGATTTTACTTCATATTCACTGTTACAATATGAAGAGTTGCATGTACAAAATGTCAATATCTGTATTTTTTACCCGCCTAGTGTGAAACCTCTGCATGTTCGGATGAAAACAGCTGATTTCCTGGCAGAAATTGACGAAAGACAAAGCTCTTCCTCAACAGCTCTCAGTCTCTCTCTGGTTTCACTTTTTATAGTAGCCAGGCTTGAGAAGCTCACTTCACACAGACATGTTTGGGAAATGGACCCATGTTCTTTCCAACTACTGCTGAGCTTCACTGTCTTTTCCATCACCGTCGTCACAGTCTTGCTGGATACGATGCTCTCACCGCTACCTGTAACATTCATGCATCACTAATTCTCTTGTTTTAATGTAAAATGCTCTGTACCTACTGCCATCTAGTGGTTAAAAAATACATGATTACGCCGCTAGCCACTACTAACCATGGTTTCGTTCACATCGAGCTTAAGTGCAGCGGCTCCATTTCCCTCGTGTAGTGCCAGATCGACAGCCCTCAACTTAAAAGCTGCATCATACGAGTTTGAAAACATTTCTCCGTCGTGCCTGCTGCTAGCATGTGGTTGTTCTGAATGAAAATTAAAACGTTCTTCTTTGATTTACAATTTTGACTTCTAATGTCAAAATTGTAGCACCAGGGGGCTGCTAGAGAGCCCCCTGGTGGTTGAAGAAAAATACACAGAAAAGCCGCACCGGGCTACAATCCGCATGGTTCAAAGTTTAGGGGAAAAAAAAGTAGCAGCTTATAGTCCGGAAAATACGGTACCATGGGTGAAATTTAATAATTTCCACGGCACACCTGTTGATCACTCACGGCACACTAGTGTTCCGCGGCACAGTGGTTGAAAAACACTGGCATAGAGAACAGAATCGTTGGTTCAGAAAGTTCTCCAGGTCCTGAAGCAGTAGCCCTAGATCATCATACAACCACCACCGTGTTTAACTGTTAGTGTGGCGTTCCTTTTTCTGAATTGTTTTCTTGTTTTTATGTCCTATGAGAGGGAATGCTAACATTCCAAAATGTTCAACGGAGGAGTGGCTTTGGCCATTTTGGAAGCCATTTTGCCCCAGTCTCTCTGCCTTATTGTAGCCTGGTGAACTCTGACCTTAAATGATGTGAGGCCTGCTGAGCTTCCTGTTTGTTTTAGTTGTTGATGTGTTGTCTGCTGTCTGTGGACGCTTCGCCTCTGTTCCATGTTCTCCGGCAGAGATGCTTTTCTCACTGATTCCACATTAATAGATATCAATCATTTTGTTTCCTCATTGAAGTTCTTTGAATCTGGGCACAGTGTGGTGGTTTGAAATCTTGTGACCAACTTCATGTGGTCAGGTGTTAGATTTTTTTTTAAGTGCTTTCTTCAGTCTGTAGGTCTGACAGTACTTAAAATAGAAATGGAACCAAAAACATTTTTTATCACACCTAATTTATGATTTCACAAATGGGGCTAAGTATGTTTCTACATTGAACCAGATTGGAATAATCAAACTATGAAGAATGAGCTTCATAATTTGAAGTTTTCTAAGGTTTCCTTTGTCAGATGTTAAAATGAGTTTGACCTGAAAACATTGAAGCATGTGAAACTCCAGATTTCTTGGACTGCCAGCGTTTTGTCCAAAGGTCTGCTGACGCTAGACAGTACAGTCAAAACAATAACACAGTGATGTGTCTCTATTTATAGCATCAATGCAGCAAACCTTCACAATAAGAGCCCTTTCCAGGAATAAGGCAGTGTGAACTTCCTATGGCTTTACACATAGCTGTGTTGCAGTAACTTGAATACTTCCTCCACAGGTCAAAGAACGACCATTTAAAATAACCTTAACCTGCTTATTTAAATGTTAGCTGTCTTTAAAGTGATCCATAAGGAGTTGTGTTTTTCTCCTTCTGAATGAGTCCATGTCCTGAAATTCTGTAGTGACTACAGTTAGAGGAGGAGGGAGGTCTGTGTGGAACATAATTTACACCATCTGTCAGTTTTGACAGATATGAATAATAAACTCCATATAATTTCTTATTTTATTTATTTCAAACATGATAGCACTATAAAATAACAGACATGAACAAGGAATGCAAAAGACACATATTTTTGTACCATAACAATCTTAACATGATGCTGCCATCATACTGGTCATTTGACCGGAGCAGCTTCTACATGTTTGTGCCTTGAGGTAAAATGCAGACAGGACCAGGGCTGGGCGAAATAGACTTAAAGTTTTATCGAGATATTTTGTGGTAATGTTGTGACTATTTAAAATGGCGGATTGACAAAATTGATTAGCTGAAAGTCAGGATTTTGTTGAGCAGTTCCACAGTAAATGTAGTGACGTCACAGCCAAGAAAACTTACTAGGGAATAGAGACCAATGAACAGACTGGGAAATTTAAACCAAAAAAAAAAAATGAAAATATCTATACAGAACCAGGAGATGAGATAATAAATTAAATTATTTTGCACCCATAGACATTAAAAGTACATAGAATATGCTCAGTGATTCTTGAGAATAGGGACAAAATGGGTTTTAATTTTCCCATAATTT
>NW_015114288.1:116082-131746 GCF_001443285.1 Poecilia latipinna | reverse complement strand
TTGTGCTCACATGACCCAGGTTAGTTTAGTCAGATATTAGAAAAAAAATTATATTTAGTGTATATTTTATTCAAATTTTTGCTTTATCCATAGGACCTGTTTTGTCCCTATTCTCAAGAATCACTGCTGTAAAGTTTAATTCACTAAAACTAAAGTTGTTACAGATAGCTGCAAGTAATGCAGTCCAGGTCTGTTTCATTAGTTTTTAAATTAGTCTGTTCAACCACAACTTAACAGCAGTGTGATTTTTTTTTTATTTCATTTTTTTATTTTTATTATTATTATTATTGGCTAGCTTTCAGTAAATTTGTATTATTTTGTTATTTTCAAGTTGGGCTGAAACAAAGAATTTGTTTAATAATCAATTCATTGCGATTAATCAATTACTGTCTTGCTAACCGGACTATGCAGACTTAAAAAAGGCCATTTGATGAAACAGCAGCACACTCAGAACAGTAATTAAGTTCAAACTATCCAAAACATAATATACATTTGATTTAATGTGCTAAATTAATCTGTTCTACTCAGAACTCAAGTGGTTCAAATTGTAAAATTTGAACCACTTGAGTGGTAAAAAAAAAAGTAAAAGAAATCTCATATTAGGCACCTTTTGCTATCAATTATTAATCATTAATCCAAAAATGAATCTCCAGATTCTACACTGTACTGATAACACAATAAGAAAGGCCTGACCTTTTCACATGTTGCTATTGTTTTAGCTACAGATCTCTTTTTTTGCTGCAAATAAAGGCAATGTAATGTTCAATTTCTGATTTAGAAAGGGAACTGACTTATTTATTTGCATCTTTTAATGCATTTCTAACACTGTAAAAAAAAAAAAAAGGTTTATGATTAAATGAAAAATCTACAGAATGTGGCAATTTGTTGGATTAATTGATATAATCTATTACTAAAATTATTGTTAGTTACAGCCCTAAGAGTGACCCTTATGCTCCAATTAGTTACATCTATCTGTATTATTTGTTTAAACATAAAACCACTCAACATTCTGGCCTAAAGCTGCTGTTTTTTTTCTTCTTCTTCTTTTTTGTAAATTGACTCTTTAAAAGGTTTTACTCTTTAACTTGAGCAACTTGCTGCTGTATGCTAATGCTCTGTTTTTAGTTAGTTGTCTGCAGGAGATCAGCTCTCTGCAGCCCAGCTGTCTCTGTGTGAAGCACAGTCAGATGTTATCTCCTCTCTAATGTCTTTAACAGCTTTGCTGGTAATAAACTGAGCATGGCTGAGGTCACTAGAAAAGGGAGCTTGTGGAAATGACCAAGTAAAAATAGCCAGTGTTGGTTTTGTTCAGCGCTGCTGGCCCAGTTACCAAGGTTCCATTTATTGTTGGCGCTCTGTTCTGTTTTAAATGGATGGAAGAGATAAATGACCCAAGTTGTTTTACTAGTTTTGTAAAAAATATTCAGATGGAAGCGTGTCACAGAGTAATTGCTCTTCTAATTCATATTTAGCAGGTTATGATTGACAGACAGGCTGTTGAACATCGCTGTTTCCACATGCTGGACAGGCACCCCAGTCTGGGCTCTAAACATCATCACAACTCTTCTTCTTTTCTGCTGATTCACTCTGTAGAACACGTGTTACACATAAACGTGTTATAACAAATTTTGCTGGACGATAAATTCCCAGTAATTATTGCGGTAAACAATAATGTATTCACACAGTTTTTGCCCTCTCAAAGACTAATAAGCTTGAATTTTGTACAGAACACTCTATAGTGGAACTGGAAAACATTTTAAATATCCAAAATAAAACGACAACCAAAAACAATAAATGAAAAGGAAATAAAAACCAACACACAACTGAAACCATAGATAAAATGGATTATGAACTCTAAACAAAATTGTTCTTCAGAACTAATAATCATCAGAATGGAAATTATTGAGCTCCTGTTTATTTATGTGATTAGTTGCTTATTGCAACAGACATGTTTACTTGCACGTTAGACCTGTGCGACACACTGTGTGCACAAACAAGGGATTTGACTTTGGTTTCAAGCGCTCAAAGCATCCAAACATGAAGTAGAAATACCTAAAGTTTGAGGAAATGAGGGCTAAAAGAAATGGTATGACCATGTGTGGATTGCTGCAGTGCTAATATGCTTATTTTGTTTCCCAGCAGAGTAGCTGGCTGCTCTGGCTGCAAGTTGTTCATTTTGTTAATCAGAGAAGGCCTGAGGGAAAAAACTGTCTGTGGCGACACCTTAAGGCAAAAGTCTAAATAGTTTGTGTCCAGGATGTGTGGTGTCTGTTCTAGAAGTGCAGAAAAAAACTGATTCTATAGAGAATCAGCATTCCTCAAAATGCTCAAAAATCAATTTTAAAATATGTTAAGTTGTGTTTGGTCCTAATGTTTGCACGAGTGGACTTTATTTTATAAATCACTGAACAGCTTATCACCAAATCCATTACAGACCTTGTAGACCTCTCAGATCTTCTGGTTCTGCTTCTGCTCTGCATCTCCAGAACCAGAACCAAAACCAAACATAGAGAAGTAGCTTTCAACTTCTATGCACCACAGATCTGGAACAAACTTCCAGAAAACAGCCGAAACACTGAGTTCCTTTAAATCTAGATAAAAATCCCACCTGTTTAGAGTTGCTTTAGAACCATAATATAAGAAACATTTATCAACATTTGATGTGTGTTGATGATTTTGATGAGGCACTCATCACAATGTGTCTGGAAAAAAACTGTTACGCATACGAAGTGTCATCATCACGGTGATTCTTCAAAGCAAAAGTTGCCGCTGAACATAGCAGTCCGACTCCTTGCTCATCTTTTCACTTGTGTTTGCGACTCTGCATTACAAGTACCAGATGGCTGTGAACCAGGAGACCCTCCACAGAAGAGAAGCTTTTAGGTCAAAATAGGTAATGTGATTAATCTACGTTAATAGATAGACATAATGCTAACGCACTAAACTTTTTTAGGTAATGGCATGCGTTAATGTTGACAGCCTTAGTTTAAACACAAACCAGGTTCAGATAATTGATGTTTTAGCACATGCCTTTTTAACAAGCTTTGTGGCGCCACCTTAAGGCAAAAGTCTAAACTTCCCTTGCGCTCTCAGCCATTCCCGCTGCTCTGATTTGATGGTGTTTACATTATCAACAAGCATTAACGTGATTAGCCGGTAGACTACAGAGCTCTATTGTAGGCCAAACGTCCACTGTCTATATCATGTATTCCTATTGCCTAAAGCCTCTCACCAACATCCATGGAACAATCTTAACATTACTACCACAATGTTGAGAGAAATGAATGGTTCCCTAAACCTACCAGTGATTATTGCTCATGTACAGTAAGTGAGTGCACACCACAAAGCATGTGGAGTGGTTAGTGCTGATTTGTACTGTTCTACATCTAGAAGGAAGTAGCTTGTGTTGTCATTCTTAATATTAATCTCTCGAGTTAACACAGCTTCTTATCTTGGCTGCAGCATTGCCCCATGGTGTGGTCCTGTTTGAACAAACTACAGTTAGTCCAACATAAGACAGCGGGTCTCATCCTGAACTCGTCCAGATACAGATCAGGTTGACATCGCCTTTCTTTGTTCTTTTGTTTTTAAAGAATATTAGATCTAAAATACCAAATGTTTTGAATAATTAACTTTTTTAAGTCACACTTTAGATAATTGTGATACATAATTGCTGTTTCATCTTCTATGATGTGATAATAATACTAGACAACAGTCGGTTGAGAACATGGAACTCCTTCCTTCACTGTTTCTATGTAACACCTGATTAATTCATGTTACAAAGTGTTAATTGGAGATTTATTATTTTAACTTTATATAAAGAGTGTGTTACTGATTTTGTTTTTATGATGTGGACTCCAGGTGGAGTAGCCATTGTCATGATGATGGCTGATGGGGATCCTAGTAAACAAACAAACCAACTGCAGTATTTGGTTTCATGCTGTCATCCAGGCCCCTCTGGCCTGTGATTACATCATTTGGATTCAGTTTTTCTCCTGCTTACTGCTCAGCTTTGCTCTGCTGTAATAAACACACAGGGCTAAAGACGGGATCATCTGAGCTCCTCCTTTCTACTTGATCTGTTGTACAGGTGCTTAGCGGCTACCCTCAGCCAGCATCTCTATCAGGGACTGGATTAGCTGTGACTCAGCCTGCTCAACATCCTCACTGCTTTAATGCTTGCAGGGGGATTTGCATATGGAAATGCAGGGTTTTTCCCAGGAAACCTGCTGAGCCCGGTGTTGGGGGCACTGTGGCAGCCCACCAGCTCCTCACCATGTTTTTGTGCTAAAAAATGTTAAGTTAAAAACATTTGGAGGCGCACGAGCCAGCATCATAACTTGGAAGTTACAGTGTCAGAGGTCAAGGATCAGATACCGGATGTTGTATTTGGTGTGCAACTCCTCATTCCCAGTTTGATGCGTCAACTATAAACCTAGCTTACCTCATCTTTACTGTGACTGATGTATAAAAAACCCAAATTAAAATAAACAAACCACGCTTAGCCGGTGGAGGGGCAAGTAAAGCCTGGTGGCCCGCCAGGCTGATGATACACTAAGCGAAATGTGTTATAGAAAATGTACTGTGAGGATTTCTGGCTTGATTTTAGAAATGCATCTTGTCAGGCCAGTCAGAAATATGGTTCCATTTCATCTTAGAATGAGGCGTGCGTGACTGCTGAACAGTGAAGGAGCCTTGACACTGAACGTCACTGAGTGAAGCAACACACAACTACAGAGTTTTGGAAAAACCTGTTTTCATAACTCCAGTGTGTATCAAACACATTCTGTCCCACACTTTTCCAACAGCAAGCTGTACATGTTCCACAATATAAAGTAGTGAATAATTGTGAAATGAAAAATTAATGTTTAATCATTTGTTAGAATGGTCCAGTCAAAGTTCAGGCCTAAGATCAATTGAGAATCTGAAACATCTAACAACTTGGTTTCATGACTTAGGTTTAGCAAAAGAGAAAGCAATTTGACTCTGTCCCATATCCTGGCAACAAAACCACCACCTCTTTCTTTCCAAGGATGTTTTGTCAAAAAAAATAAATTCTTTTGGCAAAAATTGAGTTTTGGTGGAAATAAACTGTCACAGACTTGCCATAAAAACTGCCACACAATACACTTCACAGAGCTGTGACTGAGTGGGCCTGAATACTAACACATGCCACACTTTTCAGATTTTTATTTGTAGCAAACTCTCAAAACGCCCTTCGTTTTGCTTCTATGCCACAATCTGCAGCTCTTTCTTTGCCTGTCCAAAACATCCCAGTGCAGGAGATTAACTGTGATAAAATGTGAAAGAGCTGAAGGGGTGTGAACACTTTGTGAGGTGGTGTACCACAGTAAAAGTGCTACTTTTTACTTAAAATGTTTGTGTTTGAAACAATGTTAATGTTCTCGTTATATAACGGCCCAGGATGCTCCACCTGCTGACTCCTCGTTTTGTGGAAAATCTGCATCGATCCTGTTGGAGCGGTTTTAAAGTTGGCCGTTGTGACTCATCTTCAGCCTGTGGGGTGCCATTAATTGCTGAAATGTTCTCTCCCACTCAAACATTGTAAAGGCATCAATGTTCCATCATCAGCCTTTTGTTGTCCTGGTTTAGAAACGGATTTATTGGCTGATTTTTGCTGATTTGTTTCTAACGCAGCGCTCTAAATTCACTGCATGTCCTTGTGTGTGTCTGCAGGAGAGGAGACGAGTGTGTTCAAGTGTTCAGTTTCTCGTGACACAGAGTGCAGCCGCGTAGGGAAGCAGTCGTTCATCATCACTCTGGGCTGCAACAGCGTGCTGCTGCAGTTCTCCTCGCCCGCAGGTAAAACCAGCACCATGAGACCAGGCAGCCGGTGGGCTTCACCTGGCTACAGACAAACATGATGCTGAATGAATATGAGTTTGATAGGAAAGTAGCTGTGGAAGCTCAGGTTAGTCCTGGTGACGTCAGTGTTTGTGCTCTGCTGCAGACTTTCAGTCCTTTTATAACCTTCTGAAGAACTGCCGGGGGCATGCTGGTGAGCACTCCGTCTTCAGTGAAAGAACAGAGGAGTCCTCTGCTGTACAGTATTTCCAGGTGAGGAAAACAAATGCACCCCAGATCTCTGAGCCTTTTAGAAATGAGGAAGGTATGTTTGGTAAAACAGTTTTTTTTTATCCTGTTGAAGTATTTAGTGAACACTGTCCAGCCCCCACCTCCACTTTACCTGCCTGATTATTTTTAGTTTTTGTCTCAGAATAGACCATCAGGACAAAGAGCCTCTCTCCATATTTCTCTACAGGACTTCTTTGTGCTCTTGAGAGATTTGAAATCTAGGATTATGTAATCTAAGAAGCATATCCCATCTGTTCTCACCATTAGGTCTTTAACTCAGTCACCATCGCTCATGGTTAAAGGGACAGTATCATGTTAAATTGACTTTTTTGGACTTTACACCATACTATAATGCTATTCTCTCATCAAAAACATGCCTGGCATTTTGCCTTGATTTTTTTCATACATGTGTTAGATATCCTATGATCTCCAAGGCAACCATTTATCTGTTCAAAACAGTTGGGTGGACCTAGCTCCACCTTCAAGACGCATCTGCTCCTCAGACCTGCAGCTTCCAAGTTTGTGAGCTTCCGGCTCACAGAGCAACCCATCCCCCAAAACTCCCAGTCAGCTCCTTCAGACTAGCCAGCAGCAATTGGCAAACACTTGGTGGAACTACGCATTTGCTGAGTTTATTATATGATCTACTTCTCAGTGAAACGCCGGTAAAAACATTAAAGGGTTAATAGAGGAGCCATGTTGTGAAGATTTCCTGAAGGTGGCGTTTCAGACAGAGCAGGAGTTTTTAAAAGAACAGATACCAAATTTCAAGGTAGGAAATTACAAAGTCAAATTACTTTTAAGCCAATTTCCTAGATACAGCATTTGTTTATGAACTGAAGTTACATAGTTACTTGACATTTTACAGCACAAAGTGGCTGGGAAACCCAAAATACTGCCCCTTCAACTTTTTTTTGCAGAAAACTCTTTCTCTTCAAGATTCTGCTATTGATCTTTCCAAACTCATCTCAGAACTTCTGAACAGAACCGGGTCACCGTAGCAGCAGAGTGCTTCTACACAGCTAGCTGGCTGGTTTTCTGGAATCCTGTGTTGCACATCCATTCTTTCTGTTCTCACCTCCCCTACCTGCACAGCAGTGTCAGCTTTCTGACAACCTCTCATCCCAGCACCGACCTTCTAGTGGCAGACATCTCAGGCTCCACAGAGAGGAAACCTCAGGCTCTTCTTTAAGGTTTTAGGTCTGAGTGTAGAAGGCTGCGTTTGCAAATTAGCCTGTGGCTAGAAAACCTTTGTACAAAACAATGGCTGCTTTGTTTTTAACATGCAACATTGTTTAATGTGCTGTCCTTGATGGAATAAACTTGAATTGAATTTGTGTTTGCATGGAGCCAGTGAGCAGATGTTTTCTCACAGAACATAAGGAACACTGCACTCTGGTGGCCAAACTCTGCTACACATGTGTCTTTACATATGTGTTTAAATGCTCTGCTTTGGTTCCCCTGGTTACCAGCATCACTTTCCAAAATAAAATCTCTGATTTTTGTTATGCCAAATCCCATTTTAGATTAGAAACTTAAAAAGAGATTACAAGTGACAAAAATATTTTCAAAAGTTGTTTTTTTTCCAAGTCTTCCCTCTTCTCAGTTGTCCTGAATTTGAAACTACAGAAACCCAACAAGTTTATTGGTGGGAGAAAAAAATGCAGACTTTCCAGAAATTCAATCATCATAATTCATTTAATCAATAACATTGATTTGTTACTCAGCTCTTGTTTTCCTGTCTTTTTTGTCTTTGTTTTGGTTGGTTCAGTGACATGAAAGTAACTCCTTTGCTTATAGAGCCCTGCCAAAGTATTTATAACCCTTAAACTTCTTATGTTTCCTCTTGGAAAGGCAGTTTTCACTTTGATGTAATTTTATTAGGAAGTGCAGTAATATCAGCTCAGATATGGAAAATGTGTTGACAGGACTAATATTCATGAATAGCTGAAATAAAACATTTGGCTAAAGGGGCAGTGTCAGCTTGACATCATGTTATAATGTTGTTTCCTCATTAAAAACACACCTTTAGTGTTGCCTTGATTCTTTCATGTATATTGGAGAAATCCTCTAATCTCCATGGCAACCATTTAGCTGTGCAAAAGCCTAGGTGGACCTAGTTCCACCTTCGGGACACGGCTCCTCCTCAGAGCTGTAGTTTCCAGTCTCACAGAGAAGTTCTTGTCATACAGCATTTTGTAGAAACTGAAGGTAACAGCTATTTGATTGTGATATAAAATGACACTATGTGCCTGGAAAACACAAACTGCCCCTTTAAAGAATGCCCTACATGATTCAAGGACACAACGAACATGTGGAGGAAGAGGCGTGGATCTGATTGGCATACAGCTCAAAGACAGGGAGCAGGTCAGAGCTGGTGGCTGGAGGAAACCCGGTTGGAGTCTGAGCCTGGATGGACGTCCAGCTGAAAGTGTAGCAGTCTGTTCTGATGAAACTTTCATGTTCTCTAAAACCGTTTCCTGTTTGGTGTTCCGGCAGTTCTACGGCTACCTCTCACAGCAACAGAACATGATGCAGGACTACGTCCGGACGGGAACCTACCAGCGGGCCATTCTGCAGAACCACACAGACTTCAAGGACAAGGTAACCTCCAGCACTGACTGAGCCGTCAGGTTCAGCTCTAAGCAGCTGGCTCTTGGAAAGGGATAAAAATGAATAAATGAAACCCAAACAAGAAGCAAATTGTTTGTTCACCAGTTCCTCATAAGAGCTCCTTAAAGTCTGCCTCCATGCTTTCTTTGGTGTACAGAAACCAGCCACATCGTCTGTGTAGAACTAATGCTTTGACTTGTGGCTCACCTTGACATTGAGTCTCCCTCCTGTTCTCCAGGTGGTTCTGGATGTGGGCTGCGGATCAGGAATCCTGTCGTTCTTTGCGGCCCAGGCTGGGGCCAGGAAGGTGTATGCAGTGGAGGCCAGCACCATGGCTCAGCATGCTGAGGTGCGTACCTGTCTGTAGGAACTGTAACCGCTACAGTGGTGCCCATGTTTGCTGGCACCCTGGGGAAAGAGGATAAAGAAAACATAAAATTGATCTTTTTAGCACAGCAACGTAACAGCATATAGAACATTTCAGAAAAACAAAAACTTTAATTTGAGTATATTTATTGAAGGGAAGAAATCACGTTAAAGAATAACAGCCGTGGAACTACATTCTAAAAGCTCTAAAGTCTTTTTTGCCTGTAGGAGTTGGTTCATCTTACTGTTGTAATGTATGTGATGACCAGTTCATCACATACATTACTCTACATGCAGCCTGCTGTCAGAGTACAGCAGGCTGCATGTAGAGTCTCCTGATATTTTAAATGTCCCTTGATGCCACTCTGCACATTAAAACTACATCATGTAAAAATAAAAAAACATGTTTCTGACGTATTTGTTCAAACTGTCACCATGTCATGACAGTATGACATGAGACAGATAATCTGTGAAAAGATGGATCTCTTCCACCTCCCTAAGCTACTACTGCCGTCTGAACAAATGCACTGATCAAAAACAACCAATCAGAGCCAGGAGGAGGGGCTTGTTGCTGTCAGTCATCCTCATGTAATCGCTGCTCACTGTGTTAATGGCGAAGAAAACTTACCGACTAGCCTTAGCATTGATGACAGACTCTGTTGTGGTTACTTAGCATGCTGTCATGACAGTGACAGTTTTAATAAATATGTAAAAAAAAAACAACAACAATAAAAAGCCATGGTTATTTTTGAAAATAAAAATAACCATGGCTTCTCCTCAGTCCAGTGAACAGAGTCACTAGTTACTGACTAGAAGAGGCCAAAAAAACTCATCAGCTCAATCAAGTCAGTTCTACTTTTAAACAAAGATTCAGTTACATTCCTTGTCAAGGATTGTTTCTCGCTTCCAGTCCTGAGGAAGTGCTGCCCTGCATGTTGGCGTCTCCCTTCTGCCACTTGAATAAGTGGGTGATTCACAGGCTTCTGCAGCATGCAGAGGAGGTCATGCAGTCTTTTGGGTCAGGTGATTTGGAACAGTCACGTCTAAAAGAATCAGGGTTTTAGTCCCTGAGGACTGGAAATGAGACACTTCTCTAAAGGGAGTGGCTAGGGGTGCCATTAATTTACCTGCTAGTGAATTTGTTAGGAACTAATGCTTAAAGCCAGATTTATCCTTCCTCTCTGAATAAATGTCCATAAATTAAAGGTAGAATTGTTTTAAATGTTCAGTGTGAGATTATGATGCAGATTTTTGCACATGTATAGGAGGGGTGCCAATGAATGTGTCTGGCACTGTCTAATCTGATACTGTCAATGTTTTAGCCAGTTGGAAAAATGGTGGAACAAATGTGAATGTTTTAATTTGACCATGTTTTAAAGCTGCAGACTGAGGGGTCATCACAGACAGATGTGACCACACCAGCTCCTCTCTATATTCTGGTGATCTTAGAGAACTTGTTGTCTGTCAGTGGGATACAGACTGAATAAATTAAAGATTTACCAACCCAATATTGATATCTGTATCAGTTACAATATTGAAAAAATTCCAAATTTGGTATTGGTGATGATGTGTCCGATCCATAAGGGCAGATCTATCCAGTCTGGCTCTATGTTTTGTGCTCTGAGCTACGTAATGTTTATTATTATTTATTGGCTGTTCTCCTAATTGCACTGACTGAACAAATAAAAGTTGTTGTTTTTCCATGTTTGGTCAAGATTGTGAAGCTGTTGGTGTGTTTAAGTGAGCTGTACTGGTGTTATCAGATACATTTGTAATTTAGTATATTTATACATCTGTTTAAAAAAAAAAAGCGTTTTAGGTCATTCAATACTGTCGTTCTATATCCGCTTGGTATCGGCTGATACCAAGTCTCAGATATCGGTATCAGAAGTGAAAAAAGTGGATCAGTGCATCCCTAGAATAAGCAGAATAAGCTACATCGGGAGTGTCAAACTCCAGTCCTCAAGGGCTGCTGTCCTGCAGTTTTTAGATGTGCCATAGGGACAAAACACTGGAATGAAATGGCTTAATTACCTCCTCCTTGCGTAGACAAGTTCTCCAGAGCCTTAATGACCTAATTATTCTATTCAGGTGTGGCCCTCCAGGACTGGAGTTTGACACCTGTGGGCTACATCATCACTTTAAGTTCAGGTCTAGTTTGGTCCCATTTTCTGTTTGGGTTCGCTTTCCTTCTGCGGAGTACATTTAGAGGCAATCAGCAGCTACATGATGAACATGTTTGCTGGTATCATGTTGCTCTGCTCAGTGGAGCCCAGCCATCCCGACTGATCCTCAGGGAGAGAACTATCTCCATGCTGCAGTGCTACCTGTCATTATTCTACCTATCCTGAGCTCTGAGCTAACCAACTGCTTTCTGCCACTGTTCAATATTCCAAACACCGTCTCCCCATTATAAGCCTACGCCTGCTGCCAGTTCTGCGTCACTGAGTTGCCCAGCATGGTTTCTGTGTCAGTAGTTTGTATTGTTTCCATTTTACCTGCCAGACTCTAAAGGTCAAGTGAACTTGTGTTTCCAACTTTCTGACTGTTCTACTGTCTTGGACTGTTTCCAACATCATGTAGGATTGATGCCTGCAATGTTTGGTCACAGCCAGGTGGATCTGCTTCCCATTTCTCCTCCTTTAGCTGACTATTAGTGGATTACAAGGCATACAATCAAATCTGCCAATACCAGTTTAACTGTAAATACAAGGAACTACTTTTTCTGCTTTCCACATGAGCTTCAAATTGAGCTCCAATAACGAAATGTTGGTAGTAAAATCAAAGCGATTTCTCAGCTTGTAGTGCTGTGTCTCTCTGCATTGCTGAATATCTACAGATCCATTAAAGTTCTCAGCGTTATGGTTCAGATGTCTTTATAAAGAACAGAAGACTGACAGCATGACTAAAGTCTTCAGCATTATATATTAGCACTTAGCTCAGGCATTACTAGCTGCAGACCTCAGTGTGAGTGTTCCCTGTAGAATCAGCCGAACTCTGACTAAAGATTTCTAAAGATTCCCAATGTCTCCTAATCCATCATGTTCCCAGACAGGCAGACCTCACTCTGCTGGAGGATAAAACGGCTCCTCCTTCCTGTTATCAGCTGCAATAAGGGTCTGGATGAACAGCTGCTTCCTGTCAGGAAGCTCCACATTCTGACTTCATACTGACAGAGCAACAGCTGAGCTATCTTCACTCAGCAACAGTGTCCACACAGAAGGCTGTTGCAGTCAGTATGACTGTAATTTGTGATGCTTTGTTCACTGATCAGTTTTACTTGGACCAGCTGATCACCAGTCAGGGCTGGTCAAATAGATAACTTTATAAGTTTTTAATGAAACGATTATTTTAGTAATTGATCAAGATATTGATTAATTGGATCAAAAATATTGTCACATTAAGCAGATTTCTCATCTATACCACTAAAATCTTTTTTTAATACAATATTAGAAATACATTAACAAATAACGTAATAACATTTTTAAATAATTTAAACAGAATTTCTTTAGTCAATGCTTGATCATTTTAGCCAAGTTTGCAGCTAAATGGTAAATTTGTAAATGGACTGAACTTATACAGCACTTTTCCAATCATTTTGACCTCTCAAAGCTCTTTATGCTAGAGTCATGTTCACGCATTCACACTCACAGACACACTCATTTATACACTGATGCACAGATCAGTAGGCAACTAATAAATACTTGTAGCTCTTTCTGCTAGACTGCACATCAGTACAGGACTGATCTATTGGTTATGGTTTGAATTGACTGACTAATTGTTGGATAGAAAAAGGTTCTTATAGGAGATTTTTTTGGGAGGGAGGGGAAATGGAACCAGGTGAAGGTAAAACTTACCACTTGAGGAGTTCTGGAGAAAAAAAAATTAAAAGAATGTCTTTTCTTAAATGCAAAAGGTTTTTTTTTTGTTTTTTTTTTTTTTTACAGTTTTGCAAGCAAATTGCCTGTTTTTTGGGTTTTTATACTCCAGTTAACAATTAATCGGTTTCTAAATTTAGCTGATAGTTATCCAATAATTGTTTCGACCCAAGTCACACTGATTTATTGCTGCATTGCTGCACTTTTCTAACCTTTATACACACCTGTTCCATTTAGAGTCCAGCCTGTGGAGCACTGCAGAATCAGTTCTTAGAGAACATGCTTCCGTGTTTCCCCTGCAGGTGCTGGTGAACAGCAACCGCCTGAGTGAGCGGGTTGTGGTGATCCCCGGGAAGGTGGAAGAGGTGTCGCTGCCAGAGCAGGTGGACATCATCATCTCAGAACCGATGGGCTACATGCTGTTCAATGAGCGCATGCTGGAGAGCTACCTGCATGCCAAGAAGTTCCTCAAACCCAACGGTGAGGAGGTCGGGGACTCTGGATTAAACGCATACTGTGACAGGTTCTGCACATGTGCAGCTGTATAGAAAGCCCCTGTCTTTCTGACTTTCTGCTGCTGCTGTGTGTTTGCAGGTAAAATGTTCCCCACCATCGGAGACGTGCACCTGGCTCCCTTCACAGATGAACAGCTCTACATGGAGCAGTTCACCAAGGCCAACTTCTGGTGAGGATGAGCAAGATGCAATTCAAAGGAGTTAGACACATGGATAGAAAATTAGTTGCTTAAATAGAAAATTTCTGAAGAAATTTAAACTGCCAAAGTGTACCCGTTGGTTGGAACCCAGCATTCTGATGCTAAAAAATTAGCATCAATGCTAAAGTAAGCTACAACGTACTCAATAGCATGTAGAGTAACATGGAATTACTGAATTCAGTATGTTAAAATTAATTATAAGCTGAAATTTGCCAAAATGTTAATGTTAACCTAAATGCTGTCAGTAGCATGTGGGGCATCACTAGCATGTTGTCTTACATTGACTTCCTCCACTCAGTATACTAAACATAGCTAATGCATAAAAAATAACTAAAGATGCTTGTTATAGGGAAAGGCTACAGTTAGACTGCTAGTGTCTGCTAGCAGTGCACTGCTAATGTTTGTGCTAATGTTAATGCACTGCCTTCTGATTTTTACTCTCAACACCAAATTAATAACATGTAATATTATTGTTTATAAAACATAAACTGTTTTGAAATACTGCTTATCTGCTTAGACGCAAGAAATTTACAGTTAAATTTTACAAAAGTAAAAATCAAATGTTTACTTCGTGGCACTTGGTTACCAGAAAACGCTTAGCAACAGATTAACAACAAATATTATGGTTCAAAAAACATAAGATTTCTTCTGCTCTTTTTAAGTACTACTTATTTTACAGTACTTACTACTTAACAAGAATTGTGTAGTTGGTGTATTTAACAGAAAAGCGAATATGTTTTCTTTTGCCATTGGCAAATGTATTATAAAACAGACATTCAACAGGAGTAAAAATCTGATTTATACTTCGTTACCAGAAAAAAATGCTCATCTCCCAACACCAAATGAATAACAAGTAGTATTATTGCTTATAAAGCATAAGCTCTTTTGAAACACTGCTTATCTGCTTAGACACAAGAAATTTACAGTTGTTAAATTTTGCAAAAGTAAAAATCAGATGTTTACTTCGTGGCACTTCGTTACCAGAAAATGCGCTTATCTCTTAGCAACAGTTTAACAACAAATATTGTTACTATTCAAAAAACATAAGCCTTTTAGCCTTATTTTAGCTTTACTTTAGCCTTGCTTTGCAAGTGAGAGGAATATTGAGGCTTTTATTTAAAAATTTTCAGTAAGCTTCATTTTAAAAGGCCTCACTAATCCCTTGAGGAAAACCAGTCATATAATGCCCAAAATGGCAAATACCTGCTATGAAAAATGTGATGGCTGTTATTTTATTGGGTATGTGTTGCTCTTATTTTGACAGTCCAAAGTGGTTGTCAGTTTAAGGGCATTTGGAACTTACTTTCTTTGCTCTTCTGCCATTTTGTTTGTAGTAAGTTTTCCTCTAGTAAGGTGTTTGTCTCTGTAGTTCTAACTGGAAGCTCTGTAGGAACTGAGCGTTCCTCCGTCTCTGTAGTTCTCTACATTTCTGCTCTCCTCAGTGTTCTATTTCTATGGTAATTAATCCTCTCTGAAATCTGTCATGTGTGAGTGAGACACAGAGGGGCAGATAAAATTTTAACTCTCTTTTGAGTCTAACTGACACAAAAGAGTGTCAGAATTTGTTTTGATTTGAATTTGGCTCATTTTTCACTAATTATGTTGCCATGGTTACTCAAAATGACAACAAAAGTAATAGCACCCCTCACGGGATCGAGACACACGTTTTGTTATATATGTATTGAGTGGACACGCAGCGACATGAGCCGCATTAGCGATGAAGGGAAGCGGCAGTTATTTTGAGGCGTAGAATAGTAGGTGCCTCCATGCAATGCATGGCAGGCCCCAATATTTGTCTACCTAAATAATTTTACAGTCGGCATGTCTTTGCTTATAGAAAATCTTAAGGTGGAAACAAATGTAACAGTTGGATTATAGATGCCATCAAATCAGGACACAATGGGCTCTTTGCACCTACGGCGTTGACGTCACATCTCCAGGATCTAATGTGGCTCACTTGTTTCCGCTTTGAGTTACCATGACTGGTAGAAAAAAC
>NW_015114288.1:103821-112062 GCF_001443285.1 Poecilia latipinna | reverse complement strand
GTTTTTTCTACCAGTCATGGTAACTCAAAGCGGAAACAAGTGAGCCACATTAGATCCTGGAGATGTGACGTCAACGCCTGAGGTGCAAAGAGCCCATTCCTTATTTCCTCTTTTCACTCTGCCAGCATTTTTTTAAGTGTCATCAGCAGCGTTTGCTGCTGTTCCACTCAGGGCGCTGCTGTGTGTCTGAGCCTGTAGTAAGGCACTGGCTGAGCACTTTTTACACACAATGCAGGTTATTCTACCAGTTCTGCTTCTGTTGTAGCTCCTTTTTCTGTTAGGTGAGACAAACGGCAGATAAAACTTAAAACTATTCACACCTCTCTCAATACCAACAAACATGAGTTAAATGAACACAAAAATCAAATGTTTTGCTATATAAAGGATTCATTTAAGTCCAAAACACAGTGAACAATATTAGTTGTTTATGAGCTCACTACACCAGCAGGAAATAGCTGTTTTGAATACGTTGGCCTTTAGCCACATTTAGCTACGCTGCTGTTAGCTTTACAAAAATGCGACATTTTATAATGTTTTAAGGCTGTATTGTGCAATTTAATGACAAGAAGGGGAAGGAAGTACCCATAAGAGATAAACTCAACCGTACTGGACTATCTGTGATTAAAACACTCATTGCAGTAGAGTTCTAACAGCCTAAACTCTTGTTAGCTTTAGCTGCAGCACCTGCAACCTGCTCTGTTTGGAACAGGCTCTAAACTAAGGGTTATCTTATTATTATTGTGTTAAATTTCTTATAAGAATTTTGATTTTTCTTTTTCATGATAAATTCCAATTGATATTTAAAACACCCCAAAACTGTCTGTATTGATTGTTAGTTTTAATATTTTCTCCACTGTTTGTTCAATGAGAATATCAAATCATATATTTGAAAATATGATTAAAAGCAAACTGCTTTTAATCACTTACACTGTAAGTCCTCTGACAGACAAACTGCCTGCGGCTAAAGTTTAGTTATATAAATCAGACTTCTTTCTGTGACTGGAGTCCTAATGAGGCAGATTACAGATGGTGTTTGTTTGTGTTTTGTCATACAGTTGCATAACAAAGGAGTAATAAATAGTTCTTTACATCACTTAATGCCATCACAATATTTTAAGTTTTATCACAATATTTTATCGCAAAATATTGTGATAAAACTTTTAAGTCCACTCCTATTCTAAATATGGTAAAGATACACAATGAAGGCTCCTACATTGATCCTCCTACAGACACAACCTACTGTGAATACGGTTCTAGAGAACAGAGAAATGTGTCAAACAACATAGTTTTAGATGAAAGTCTTTGTTGGCTGTTGAAATGAGTAATCTCGTCCCCTCAGGTATCAGCCCTCGTTCCACGGCGTTGACCTCTCTGCTCTGCGGGGAGCTGCAGTGGATGAGTACTTCCGCCAGCCCATTGTGGTGCGTAACTCACTGATTAACACAGAGTGCAGGTCTGGTTTGGTGGTTTGGAGGAAATGGCAGCAGAACTTGGTCCTGGACTCTGTGTGAACTGGATCCTGTGATGTTGCCCCCTGCAGGACACGTTTGATATCCGCATCCTGATGGCCAAGTCAGTTAAATACACGGTGAACTTCTTGGAGGCCAAAGAGGAGGATCTCTACAGGTCTGTGAATGTGATAGAGCTCTAGCCATCTAAGATGTTAACTCTGTGAAAGTTTGATTTTAAGGCTGCGTATGGTATCTGGTTTAAGGCATTTTTAAATATTGCTTTATTGTGGCTCATTGAAAACTTTGGTTATTATTTTATTTGTTATGTGGTATGTCTTTAAGTTTTTAATTTCACAAAGGGATAACGAGACATAATTTTGATTTCCTTGAGTGTCTGCTCCATCTGATGAGTTGACTGTAAAGTAGACTTTAAGACTGTGATCTCTCTGTAGAGTGTCTGCTTACTGCCTCTTGCTTTGCTCTCAGGATAGAGATTCCTTTCAAGTTCCACATGATGCACTCCGGCCTGGTACATGGCCTGGCCTTCTGGTTCGATGTGGCCTTCATGGGATCAGTGTAAGTCCTCTGACAGACACGCACCGCCTGTGGTTTGAACTGGATTCCAACAGCTTGTCTCTCACCTGTCCCCCCCATGTAGGATGACCGTGTGGCTGTCCACAGCCCCCACAGAGCCCCTCACCCACTGGTACCAGGTGCGCTGCCTGCTGCAGTCGCCACTTTTTGCTAAAGCTGGGGACACGCTGTCTGGCACGGCCATGCTGGTGGCCAACAAAAGGTAGCTCCATGATGTATTCGCTCTGTTTTAATCGAAATAGAATTAGACTCCAAAGTGTTCAGAGAGCACAAATCACACTCAAGTGGATTTTCCTTTCCTTTTGTAACTTCACAACCACAACTGTGGTTTATTAGCTGGGGTTCTGAAGGAATGGACCAATACAAAGTAGAACATCACTGGGAATTTGAAGAAAAAGCTTAGAATTGAACAATAAATTAATTTCACTCTCTTTTTTTCTGCAAACATTTAGGGTTAATTTCAGTAGTTGCCTTCAGAAGTCACCCAGTTAGGAAACAGGCCAGCTGTGTTACATCTGAGCATAAATCCTGCTGCTCTGGGTCAGTCTGATGCCGTTCAGACCCAACGAGATCTGAGGGGTGTCTGATGTACATGCAAAGTCCATGTGGACACCAGTCTAGGGTGATTCGAGAAGTCTCGTGTCAGAAAGTCTTACGGTGTGGGAAAACCTTTGACATGGTTAGATCAAAAGGACATCACAAAAATAATGAATTAAAAAATTTAAAGGCCCAGTTTTAAGGAGATGCATGAATGATAACTTTCTTTCTCATTTTTAATCCTGTTTTCTGTGGTGCGAATTTGTCCTAGTTGAGCCACTTTCTTTTTTCTTTTTTTTTTCTTTTTTTTTTTTGGGTAAATGTGTTGTATTGGTGTAGGTACAAATACAGGTCAGCAGGTCATCAAAGTGGGTTCGGGTGAGACAAAAATGTCAAAGCATCTGACTTCAAAGCGTCCAACCTGAGGCGTTTGACAAGTGAAAGACATTCTGTCTGAACACTTTGTCAGAGAACAATGGGCATCCTGAAATAAAGTGATTAAGAATTGGAAGTTTTCCACAAACCATCTGAGGGTCACATCAAGCACATAAAGCACGGTGGTGGCAGCATCATCAGGTGGGGATGTTTGTTCTTCCTCATGGAAAGATCAGCAGATGACTGTAGCTGAGCACAGAAGACCTGAGACTAAACATCCAGCCAAAATGATTCATGTTACAGTGGCCTAGTCAAAGTCCAGACTTGAAGCTGCCACTGATTCTGGCAAGACTTGGAAACTTCTACTCTCCACTCAACAGACTTATTCAGTTTTAGCCATTTAACAAGCTGGGCTGGAGCTGCAGCTTTTTAGATGTTTGTACGCTACACATTTTGAAACCCATCTCTCACGTCTTGTTGAATTATTTTATTAATATTTGCTCTAATCCTTTCTGTCCCTCCAGACAAAGCTACGACATCAGTATTGTTGCCCAGGTGGACCAGACCGGATCAAAGTCCAGCAACCTCCTGGACTTGAAGAACCCCTTTTTCAGGTGAGTTCCTCCCCTCACTGCAGCTGGTTGCCACGGTGCCCGTAGGACCACACACACACTGATTGCTGTGTGTGTGTCTTTCATCTCCAACCGTGTTTGTTTCTGTGTGCAGGTACACAGGCACAACCCCCAATCCCCCTCCTGGCTCACACTACACCTCCCCCTCTGAGAACATGTGGAACACAGGCGCCGCCTACAGTATGAGTCAGGGGATGGCTGTATCAGGTGAACACAGAAACACTCAGATTAAAGCTGCCCCCCCTCCACACCCTCTTCTGTCTGGCTCCAGTCCCTCCTGCCCCCCCACCAGGCATGAGGCTATTTTAAGACTCTGGCAGAACTTGAAACCCTCTCTCAGCTTTCTTAGCTGAGTCTGAAGGGACAGCACTGCAGAGGTCCTCCCATCCAGCCAATTAGAAAACAGTTTAACAGACTTAAAGCTGCAGTACGTAATTTTCATGAAAAATATGTTTTATACTTGTCAATCTTGTGTACTTTCTGCTAAATGTGCTAATGGTGGAGAAACAACTCGCTATTCCAGGAAATCTGTTTATCCGCCATCACTGGTTGCCATGCTAACTAGCCTTAGCATTCATGGCAGGATCTGTTGACGAAGAGAAGCTGCAGCGTAGCAGAGATAATGGACGGATGTGAGCAGTGCTTACACAGGGGTGATTGACAGCGCCACAGCACTCCTCCTGGCTCTGATTGGTTGTTTCTGATGGTGCTGTTTATTTCTGCAGTTATCACTGGGAAGAGGTGGAGCTTTACGTTTTCAGACTATCTGTCTCATACTGTGCTGTCATGACAGCACATGACATTGCCATGGCAGTAGTTTTAAGAAATATGTAAAACATATTTTTATTAAGTTACATACCTCAGCTTTAATGTAGCAGACATTTTTCTTGCTCTTGTCTTTGCAAATATACAAAGACAAGAGTTTGGTGGGTAACACTTTATTTGAAGGGGGTTGAATAAGACTGACATGACACTGTCATAAACATGACATAACACCTGTCATGAACATAAATAAGCCTTCATGAATATTTATGCCTGTTGTCATAAAGCGTCATTCGGTAAATTATGACACTTTTAATACAAAGTTGACATTATTCAAATTGTCTTTGTTATGACAACTTGACATTAACCAAGAAATCATTACTGATATAAATTTGTTATAAAAGTATTACTGATTGCACTTTAAAAATTAGGTAACTTTATGTTATTAAAGGTAAAGTTTAAACAGTAATGATTTCCTGGTTAATGTCAAGTTGTCATAACAAAGGCATTTTGAATAATGTCAACTTTGTATTAAAAGTGTCATAATTTACCGAATGACACTTTATGACAACAGGCATAAATATTCATGAAGGCTTATTCATGTTGATGAAAGGAGCTATGTCATGTTTATGAAAGTGTCATGACAGTCTTATTCACCCCCCCTTCAAATAAAGTGTTACCGTTTGGTGTCATGATAAACACCAAACACTTGGTATTTTTGACACCATGCCTTTGTCAGCCTTCATGTTTAAATTTGCTTCATATTTCTTTCCCACCATAAACTCCCTCAATCGGAATACCTTGTGTACCTGAACAGAACATTGAAGTCAGACTTGCATCAACCTGACCCTAACTGACCTCTGACTGTTCAGGTCAAGCTATTGATCCTATTGATCCACATTTTGGGAATAAGAGGGGATGATAATCTATCAGGATAATCCATGCATCCACTCTGTCTGAAGAGATTTTAATGAGAGCTTAAAGTGAAATGAGAGGAACCTTCCCAGTGATGGGTTTTTATAAATGGGTCTTTGCAGACATCCAGTCAGGCTCCAGTACTTTGCTCACTGTCATGTGGAGTAAAATGACACCAGATTTCACCTGCAGCATGATATTCATGGATTAAAGTCATTCAGCTCTTCCTGGAGGTTCAGTGCCTTGCTCGGAGGAACTTTGGCATGTGCTGAGAGGAAGCAGGAGTCGAAACCCAACCAGTCCATTACCAGACACACACTCTTCCATCAGGATCAGCCTCACACATACTGTGGATCATGCTGATGCTCAGCATGTGTAGCTGCGGTCTCCCACTGAGTGCTTCCTGGCAGTTAGGCTGGACTTAAAGTTTTGTTGTGATGTTTTGTGGCACTCTGATAACAAAAAGAAATATTTATTACTTTTTTAGGTAACAGAATGGCTGTGACTGTATGAAGCGATCAAAGCCCCACAAACACAAATTCTGCTTTTTGAGAAACACCCATTTGTAATGAGCTTCTTTAGCTCAGCAGTCACATAAAAAGTGATCTTTATCACTAAGCTGCACACAGTAGCTGCATTTAATCATATTTACCTTTTCATTGATACTCCCATTAAATAAACAGTGGGAAAAAAAGCCTAAACAATATAAACATCATTAATTGGATTTTATTTTAACAAATCAAAATTCTTACCATAAGGAATTTATCATTATAAATGATAAGGCTGAGCAATATGGCAGAAAAATGTATCACGATATAAGCCTTTCATATCGGTAGATATTGATAGTTATTGAGGTTTTTGTTTTGAATATCTGAAATCCTTCCAAACTGATGACGAGACCTGTCCTGTTTTAGCCACAGTTTTCACTTCACATGATTGGTTTTACTTTTAGCCAGTTATTAGCATGGTGGCAAAACCTGAACCTGATGCTGCAAAGTTACTCAATAGGTTGTTGCTAGGTAACCAAAGACCTCCTTGCTCAGCTAGCAGCTAAAACCTTTTTTTCCTGTTCAGTGAATATTCTATCAAGTGTATTATATATTGATATTGATCACGTGTCTATCATGATATATATATGATTATTGATTTCTCGTGCAGCCCAAATAAATGATGCTTTAAATGGCAGTATTCAGCCTGATGATGGCGCTCACCACAGGGTCTGTTAGCTAAAGCCCATGCAGCCTTACCACCATGACTGACTGGACCGGCAAACAACATCGGTTTGACTGGCGTGTTCCATCTGGGACGCTGAGCACATGGACATGGACTCGTTTAAGGAAACTCAGACCAGCTGAACAGGCTGCAGAGCCATGAAGAGGTCATGACATTTCGAAACATGACTGCATGCTTCAGTGGGTGCAGCTGACAGAACCTGACAGTGGGACTAGCAGCAGGGTTCACCTGATGCAGATTATTCCTAAATGCTGGGATTGGAATCTAGTCGTCTCCAATAATCATCATGTTTAATGTTTCTGTTAAACAACAGAGAGCAGGAAGGGAACAAACAAAACTAATCCAGGCCCTGTTAAGTATGTTTTGATTTTCTTTTTTTTTCCTCCTGTTTTTGATAATCTGAAAATCTCTTTACATTTGTGTTTAACCTGGACAGGATGTTTTACGTCCTCTATAAAACGTTACGTGGTTATAAATGCCAGGTGTCCTTCATTTCCTCTGGTGTTTTATTGGATGAAGTTGGATTCAGAATGATTTAATGCAGCACTAATTCAGAGCTTCTGTTTGATAAATTTTTGTGAAGTCAGAACTGGGTGACCTTAGTGGTAGATGCTAACTGCTGTGTCTGCTCTGTCCATCAGGGATGCCAACAGCTTATGACCTCAGCACAGTCATTGGAAGCGGCCCAGCAGTGTCTCACAACAACCTCATCCCTCTAGGTAGGAGTCTGCCTCTCCGCTCCTCATGCAGGGAACCAGCAAAACAACTCCTGCTTGCTGAACTGAACACACAGCACTGTTGTTTTCACATCTGCTCATGTCTTTATTTTCAGAAAAGTGATCTGGTTAATTTCTTTTCTAACATACTAGAAGTGACTGAGATCAGATGTATGCAGTATGTAGCACACCCTCTGAATGATTAATTAATGATTAATGATTAATGATTAATGATTATCACTGTTAAATGATAACATTTAACAGTGAAACTGGAAAATATTTTAAATATCTAAAATACAACAAACAGTAATATGGATTAAGTCTCTGTAAACAAATGAGCTCTGAGACTGAAGCCTTTTGTCATCCAGTCTGCTGGAAAGAGACACAAAACAATCAATCATGGAAATGGAAATATTGAGTTAGTTTTAATTCACCATTGATTAATTGGTTTACTGTTACAGGTTTAGTGATCAGTCACTTTAACTAGCTCAACTAGTTAAAGTTTGGGACGTTTTGCTCTGTTGAAGAACAGCAGCAGGTTCTAGCAGTACCGGTCCTGACCAGGCCCACAGGACAGTCCATCATGTGCTAACTGATGCTACCAAGTTAGCTGAGGTAGTGGTGGGGTTTGGGTTGCTATAGTTACTACATAACATTTTAGAAGCGAGGATTAATTCTTTAATCTGACCTCTCTCTGTCCTCTCTGTCTCTGTCCTCTCTGTCTTTGTCCCTGTCTCTCTGACCTCTCTCTGTCCTCTCTGTCTCTGTCCTCCCTGTCTCTGTCCCTGTCTCTCTGACCTCTTTCTGTCCTCTCTGTCTTTGTCCCTATCTCTCTGACCTCTCTCTGTCCTCTCTGTCTCTGTCCTCTCTGTCTTTGTCCCTGTCTCTCTGACCTCTCTCTGTCCTCTCTGTCTTTGTCCCTGTCTCTCTGACCTCTCTCTGTCCTCTCTGTCTCTGTCCTCCCTGTCTCTGTCCCTGTCTCTCTGACCTCTCTCTGTCCTCTCTGTCTTTGTCCCTGTCTCTCTG
>NW_015114288.1:54519-100482 GCF_001443285.1 Poecilia latipinna | reverse complement strand
ACCTCTCTCTGTCCTCTCTGTCTCTGTCCTCTCTGTCTTTGTCCCTGTCTCTCTGACCTCTCTCTGTCCTCTCTGTCTCTGTCCTCCCTGTCTCTGTCCCTGTCTCTCTGACCTCTCTCTGTCCTCTCTGTCTTTGTCCCCTCCCAGTAAACACAGGGATAGTGAACCACACCCACTCGAGGATGGGCTCCATCATGAGCACAGGAATAGTCCAAGGTAATCTGCCATTCACACAGCGTCTCCTAAAGCCTGGTCCTCAGAAGTCATGAAGCCATGCTCTGCTCTCTGTTCCAGGGGCCACAACGGGCCAGTCGGGCCCCAGCAGCAGCGGTACCTACTATCCCATCACCAACCAGTTCACCATGGGGGGCGCTGCCATCTCCATGGCGTCCCCCATGGTCATCCCCAGCAACACCATGCATTATGGCAGTTAAAGTAAAGATCTTGTAAAGACATATCGGACCCTCTGCCCCTCCCCGCATGACAGGAACCACCTCCTCCCCCCTTTCACCATCCACAACCAAAACCAGGAAACCAAAACTAGTGCTGTGCTGGCGTCCCTTGCCCTGTCCATCCGTCCATGCCTGTCTTGCTGAAGACTGAGGAGTCCCAGTAGTCCTCCCTGTGGACCTCCTCCAGTATCTACCGTTATCACAGTCCATCCACACACTGCTCCTGCTCTGCTCTGTTTTTAACTGTCGGGACCCTTTAAGTTGTTGTCCTCACCATTCTGACTAACCCTGACCCCCTCTGCCTTGGGCTTCTGTCTTCCTGTTTCCATGGTGACCCTCGTCTCCGGGCCCGCTCAACAGAACGCAGACAGTCCCAGTCCGGTCCTCACCTCCAGCTTTTTTTCCAATGACATTCAGCTTCGAGACCTTTAGGAGATGCATGCTGGTCACCTTCCATGCTGAGTGATGCTGTCAGACCTCTGAACATGTATGCTGTTAGCATTAGCTCTCTGTGCTCTACCACATGACAAGTCTATAGATGCTGGCAGATCTACAGATGTTTAAAACGATATGAGATGAAGCTGCTTCAAATGTTCCTCTGGACTCACCAGGCAGGAACTTCATATATGTATCAAACCTAAAAGATTTTCCGTGAAGCAAAACTCACAGCAGCGTTGTGCACTTAATTTTTATATGTCAGCCCTAATAATCTTCACTGTAGGAAGGCACAGGTTTCTTTACCTGCATTCTTTACTAGCAGCAGCAGGGGGCAGTGTTCAACAACCGTTTTCATATAGACTCAAATGGCAGGTGATGCTTCTGGTTTTAAACTCTATGAAGATGAGCTATTAATAATCTGCTGATGGTGAACAGATCATCTAGAAGGAAACCTTTAAATAGGTGAATAGACTATTTTGTGAAATATCACACAAACTGTTTCCACCTGTGGTGAGTGGGGCTGGATGGGCATACACTGCAAAAACATAAAGTCTTACCAAGCATCTTTGTCCATATTCTAGTGAAAATATTGTTGGCAGATTATTTCACTTATGGGAAAATGTCATACTGTAAGTGAAATAATCAGTGGAACTATTACTTTTTAAAAAATCAATATTAAGGAATGATTGACTTAAAAAAAGCTCCTATAGCTTGCTGAAAAGTTACTTTTAAGTTAATTTTGTTGTATTCAAGTGTACAAAAATATCTGTACTAGAAACTAGACAAATACATTTGGTTAGACTTTGCTTTAGCAGCACAAGAGCTTGATGGGTTTGAGGTTTAAGCTATGAAGTTGACCAAACAGTGACATGGAGCTGCAGTCAAATAGCCAGCTATATATATATATATATATATCAAACAACCGAGAGAAGAAGATGTTCTTCTGCTTAAACACTCAGCATGGAAGGTGATGAATGTTTTGCTCTGCTGAAACATTCAGCCCAGCCTAAGCATGGGCTCCTTCATCCTGGCTCGGTGTGAGGAATCAGCTGGAAGAACGGAGCATAAGGCAGTGGCCCCTGGAACCTCCTCTGTGTCCCCCACTTCACGTTTACTTGAGACTCAAGTGTCCGGGAGCCAGAGCTCCTCATCCGTTCACTTCCGTACGAGCATCAGCATATCATCGTTGTCTATAGCCTCCACCCACATCCACTTTTATCAGGAAAGGAAGGAGAGAGACTGACACTTTTATGCATTACTTCCAGTGTCACAACTGTTGGAACTTGATTTTGCAAGTTTTTAGGAGAGCTTAGGAAAATGTCTCTTAGTAGGAACTATTTTTGTTGATTTGATTTTTTTTGTTTGTTTTTTTCCTCTTTCACAAGAAAAGAAAAAAGAAAAAAAAATTAAATGTGGAGATGTTCCAACCCATCCTGGAATCCTGGAATGTTGTAGTACTTTAGTTCCTTCTTTCCTCTTTGTAATATAGACTGTGGACACAAGCGATGTTTTCCATGTGCTAGTTAGCCTGTAGTCATACTGTCCCTCTCATCATGGACTCATGCTCTCTGTATTCAAATGGTGGCATCCACTGTTGATCATGGAACAGTGTAAAGGATTACTGTCATTTGTGTGTGTTGACCAATGAGAAATAACATGTTTGACGCTGTCTGACACTGACTCTTCTGCTCAAGACGCAGCTTTAGAAAGTCCTAAAGGTGTAGTCACAGTCCTAAAGGTTGTGACTACACATAAGTGTAGTCACACTACCTGTGACTACACAGGTAGTGACTACACTACCTGTGTAGTCACTCCACACTACTACACAGGTAGTGTGGAGTGACTACATGTAGTCACTCCACACTACAGGTAGATAACTTCTGTACTGTAACACCAAATCCAGTTTTTGTTCCAGTACTTAAAGCTATAAACTCTACAGTAATACAAATATTCCATGACTCAAAGTTGAGCGATGTTGGAAAACAAAATGTTTCACCCAGTGAAGGCTTTTAACTGGTCAAAAGATGGATAATGATCAGAACTGTAGGAACCAACAATTTAATAATTTCTATCAACTTGAACATGAAAATGAAGCTCCTAAGTTTACGTATACAGTTTTGAATTATGTTTTCCTTTTATAGGATACAAATGGGACATGATCATGGAGTCACAGACTTGCTGCCCCCATGTTCAGACCCACCTGCTAGTGACTTGTTAAAACAGGTGATCTGACAGCAAGTCATAGAAAAAGGGGGATTGAAGTGATGCTACACATGGTGCGGTTGTTGTCAGGCTTCCAGCAGTTGCTATGATAAACCTTCATTTATCCAGTGAGCAGCAGTTATGTGGATGGAAGTACTGTTAGTGTTGGAATAGAATAAGCAGACTTCATCACTGAACACATTGGCTCTTCAGGCAGGCCACACCAGGAGAATGAAACTCACTAAAATAGTTCATAAACAGATGCTTTATAGAAAAAACACCTGGTGTGATGGGTCTGAAATACTTGGATGGCCAGGTCACAATTTGATGTAGATATGAAAGAACTGATCTGTCTAACCATGTATATGTGACTTAGGCTGCTGGTGGTGGTGGTATAACGATGTGGAGTTTTGTTATTCACACACTTTGTACCAGGTAAGTATAATTCAAAGAGGGAGCGTCATTTTATAACCTAATCTAGTAACTACTTACCTGCTGCATATATCAAATATGACTTAAAAAAAATTTGACTTTAATAAGTCACTTTTTATTTAAGAAGTCAAGAACTTCTTTAATAAGAGGTTCTTGGTCTTTCTGACACTGCCTTCAAATTCAAAAATACTCTGTAGATCTCACAGGTAAATTCATTAATTCAAATTCCTCAAAGAGTTTTTGTAGATCCTGCCGTTTGGCAGGAAGGATCTCCTGTAGCGGTCTGTGTCACAGCAAATTTGAAGAAGCCTCCGACTGAAGCCAGTTTTTCTAGCAGCAACGAAGAGGATGCTCAATGGTTTCCATAATTTTCTTGATTTTCTGTAAAATCCTTTGCATCATCATCTCCAAAGGTTCCACAGTCGTCCCCAGAACAGAACAAGAACTAGCCTTTATCAGGTTGTTGAGTCTTTTTTAGGTCCCTGGTTCTGATGCTGCTGCCCCAACAGATGATGGCAAAATAGATGACAATCTCAACAACAGACTGATAGAAGATCTACAGCATCTTGCTTCAAACCTTGAAGGATCTTGTCTTCAAGTCCAGTCTGCTCTGTTCCTTCTTAGAGATGCTTCATTGTTGCGTCTCCGGTCCAATCTGTTGTCCAGATGAACATTGAGATACTTATATTCCTCAACCACCTCCATGTCTTCACCCATGATGGAAATGGGATTTGATCTAATCCTGTTTCTCCTGAAATCAACAGTTATTTTCTTTATTTTATTTTCAGGATATGATTGTTTCCACACCAAGCGCTCCACCAGATCTCTGTACTCAGATTCTTATCCATCTCTGATGCACCTGACAACTGCAGGTTGAGTATTTCTGTCAGTCTGCAGTAACAATCCACTAGCTTGCCATAATCATTGTGTAAATGTGTGTGTGTGAAGAGGAATGACTGATTTCATTGTAAAGTATCCGAGGGTTGAAAAACAATGTAATTTTTGTTGATATAAGTCAGACTTGTGCTAGGCATCTGAAGTGTACATAGTGAAGAGAAATGGTGAGAGAACAGTCCCCTGTGTTGCTCCTGTGCTGCTGCTCACATGGTTAGACACACTCCTGCCTCACAAACTATGGTCGTTATTTCATGTAGTCATCACATAAATTCTCCATTATGCAGTTTACAACTGTTCTTGGGAATGTTGGACTGAGAAGTAGTTAGTATAATAAACTCAACAGGTATGCAGTTCCACCAGGTGATTGCTAATTGCCTCTGCTAGTCTGGAGGAGCTGAGTGAGGGGAGAAGGGTTCTCTGTGAGGCGGAAGCTCAGCTGGAGGCTGAAGCTCATAGGAGGATCTTTGGAGAAACTACGTTTGTCTCCCTGTTCCCTCCCCCTCATGGATGCAATGGGAGACTAAAGGATTTCTCAAACATGCATAAAAGAATCAAAGCAACATCCAGGTATGTTTTGATGAAATGATATGATATAAACATGATATAAAGTTCAACATTTTAATTTTACATAATGCATCCCTTTATAAACAATCCCAGCCATTTATAAATGATACTAAAGTTTATCACCGTCAGTGAGCTGTTCCTCTGATAACGGCTTCCAGCAGGATGATCCACCGTGTTTTGTCAACATGCCAGTGACTTTTCTCTGATGGCCTCCATCACATTGATCCAACCGAGCACCTTCGGAATGCTGGTACATTTGTCGCCATAAATGTTCCTAGAGTGTTTCATGCATGTCTGAGAAATCCTCGAGTCTCCCATGGCAATGATTCATGGGGGCCTAAATGCTTGCTCTCACTCAGTACCGCCTATTTAACCAAAGCTCCTCCTCGATGCTGCAGTCTTGGACTTCCACCTTATATAGCATAGCTCCTCCAGACTAGTGGTAGCAGTAATTAGTGAACACCTGGTGTAACTGGAGTCTGCTGAGCTCATATGAACTATTTCTCTGTCCAACTCTCCTAAAAATGGCTGTAAATGGCATTATGAAGTGGCTTTATTGTGACATGCTGAAGGGGAGTGTTGGAAAGAGAAGGAGCTTCTTAAGAGGCAGAGGTCAATTTCAAATTGTGAAAACATTTCGTTTAAGTAATTTTTGATATATTCTGCATTTGTATAACTGAAATAACTTATTTTATTGTACTATAAGATGGCAATCTAATGGAGAAATATAATAGATTTTATTTATAAAGCCCTTTATATCTTCAGATGTACACAGTACATCTGAAAGGGGACTTTCACAATCAGAATATTGATTGTAATTTATAAAACGAAAGGTCTAATCTGATTTTAAGTCAGAAAGTGGGAGAATATAGTTGTATGGCCGGAAGAATAGTCTCAGGATGTGGCACTAAACCCAGCAGAGGTGTTTTATTTTAGATGGAGAGATAGAGCAGGGCAGATGGTGTCGGGGGCCGGCAGAACAAGCCCCTCCCCTCCCCGGTGCTCCCCTGGCAGTTAAGGACTCACACTCAGACTCACACTCAGTACCAACACGCCTCAGTCCCGCAGCGGTACACGCTGTCCTCTTGCTGGAGTTCATCACCGGTAAGTACTCAGCTGCTCTGCGCTGGCAGCCCCACGAGATGCTCGGATGGACCAGGTCTCTGCCGCGTGGCGCTGATGTTTGTGCACGCGCTCAGGAACACTCCTAGCATCTGGTCAGCGGGGCTGGGGCGTCCACGGCGCGAGCGCGGTTTTGCCCGTCTCCGCATCTGTGTGAGTAGGACATATCCTGCCGGTACATATTCCTGTCAGCCGGCTGGCCCGCATTAATATTAATGTGTTCCGGATGAACCGGCAGGATCCAGTCAGAACCAGATTTGAACGCGCTCAGTCATTAGAAGGAGTTTTCTCAACAGCATCTTTAACAAGTTTCAGAGTCGCAATGATGTGGATTTAGCCTGGAGGGAGAAAGTAGAGGGCGGGAGACTATAGTGGGGATAAATGGACAGATTTAACTCTACATTCAGCCTTCTCTGATCCAAACACAAATCTGCTAGTAACGTTGTGTTAAACAACATTTAGCTTTTTTCCCCTTTCTTTCTTAATGTCTTTGCTAATCAGGTGTTTGTGGCTCCAGGTCCTGTGCTGTTCCATCCAGGACTTCTGACTGTCTGACGCCTTCAGGGCATCTGGTAAGAAATTCAAACGCACAGCTCATTTCCAGGTGCTTGGACGGACACAGGAGGCACTGTAGGTTCACAACAATGCACCTGTGATACTTCGACAGCTTACATAATCACTTCTTACTGACCTCCTTTACCAGTCAACTTCTGTTACCTGGTTGATGTTGAAGAACGGAAACATGCAGATAAAAGAACTCTGTAATCAGAGTTATTTTATCTGTTGCTCACAAATACACTGGAGTCTGTTCTGCAGCCATAAACCTTTCTCACATACTACAGGCCTTCTCATTCATTCATTCATTAATGCTGACCATATACAGATACACCTCGCGAAACGGAATTATCATCTCAAAGTTAAGTAATTCAGTTCAAAAAGTTAAACTTTCATATATTTTACATGTTTATTTCTGTTAATTTAGATTAATATGGCTTCCAAATAATCAAAGCCAAATTTAATTTTTGAAAAATTAGAATATTTCATTAAAAAAAAAATTTCTTTGCTTTTTTTTTTTTTTCTGACATGCTCAGTTGTGGTCTAAAGATCAAAGGGAGGACTGGTAGTATTTGACAGCAGCTCATCGCTAAAGAAGCTTGATGTTCACAGTTCTATGCTCAGTCATATTCATGGAAAAGTTAGTGGAAGGAAAAAGTCTGTCAGGAAAAGATGAACAAGAAACGGGGATCACTGCAGCCTTGAGAAAACATGGACTGTAGCTGGAGTCAGAGCTCCAAGAGTCGACACACAGCTGTCCAGGACCCGGACCGGACTGGACCAGAACCAGATCAATCTTAAAAGGAAAACCTTTATTACGTTTTAGTAAAATTGCTCACCAAAAATCATTGATAACTTTCTCAATAGTCAATGGAAAAATTATTAAAATAATGAAATTATTTTAATCTAAGCTTTCATAAATTTTATAAATGTGTTGTTAGGTTTGAACTTGAACTTGAACCTTTACCTTTTATATTGATACTTGCTGTAAAAATGTTGTATAAATAGATTACAGTGATTTTAGTATTCAGCTATATGCAGTGTTATATGTACTCGGTAGAGTTCTAAGATTTTAGTTTCAGATCTATAGTTTTATTAATATCTTGCTTTTTTTAACCTTCAGAGACATTTCTGTCTCAGTTACAATGTAAATGAATCCAGTAGTTCAGGCTGTGTGGTCTACTAGCTGTAGTGTTCAATAACACTGCGCTGCAGCTGGGATTATGCAACAGTTTTCTCGTCGATGCACTTTCAGCTCATCAAGGGCAGACCACTTTAGACTGGAGCAGACCAGTTTTAGTTAAGCTTCATCATCAACATGTTGATACACGGCCTTCAAACATATCGTAAGCTCCTGTCAGAGAGGTTAGAGAAAGTACAACTATTCATCAACATGAACATTATGACTTCTGACAGAAGTTAATCTTGTTACTGGGATATCTCTGTCTGAAATAATCACAGAAACAGCTCTGAACACTGATTAGACAATCAGATACAGATATGAGTTTATTAAGTACACACAACCTGGAAACCTCAAATTCTTCTTCTTTGCTTCTTGTTTGCTGTATTTAATCGTAAACATTTAGAGACATCAAGCAGGATGTCGGCGTCAACAGGTCGGAGGTCACAGAAATCTGCAAGTGTAGTGTGATCTGTGTGTAGACGTTATTAGACACGTTCCTCCAGCTCAGACCACCCATGTATCATGACCTCAGATCACACTCTGTTGAGTCTAATGTAATAAAGTTATCAGCATGAGGCTGAAATCCTGTTGATCCAGAACTACCTGAAAGCAGAGAGAGCTGCTCTGGAAAATGAACAGATTATATAAAACATGCTCTAAGAACACTCCAACTCAGCTGATTCTTGGTTAGTTTTTCCTTTTACACAAGGAAGCTTATACAGACCCCCCTTTTTGCCTGGAGTGTTGCCATGGTGACAGGTTGGCACTTCCTGGCTTACTTCTCACTGTGGAATAGCAATGAGTGAGGGCATAAGGGGTAGTCAATGGTAGTTGCATGATACACAAAAGACACCTAAATTCTGCCCCAGAATATTAGTGAAATGTTAAAGTGTTTGAGCTCTGATCTCATCTCAGTGATCATCATTTATGTGCAATTTAAAAAGAATACTTCAGGAAGCCCAAACAGAAAATACGGGCCCCGAACAACACTTCTGGTGTTATCAGTACATTACAGAGTCTTTCAATATAATATTAGATGGAAAAGATTCGAGCAAGAACATTTAGAGGTGATGCAGCTGTCGCTCCATTCCAACACACTGACATGTGTTGTGTAAAGGTTATGAATGGAAATCCTTTAGAGACTATTCTGACCATCAGAGGAACTTTATGCAACAGATATGTCTTTATGTCCTTTGTGTGAAGGCAACTTAGGCAGAAAACATAAAGGACATTAAATGTTGAGGCTAATATGCTGGCAAGAAATCAAGGAAAAAACTAAGATGAGAAAGTTGTTCCTGATCTCAGATGTTTACAAATGGCAAAAACATCAAGTCTAGTTTTCTCTAAAAGCTATTTACAAGATGCTGGATCACCTGTTTTTAGCTTCTGTTAGCCAACAATCCATTGTCTGTGACCTCAGGGGTAAAAGAAAAGTTCAAAACCTAAATATTATCAAAACAACATTCCAAAAATCTATTGAAAATAAGTTGCATATGAGAAAATTGAGATAAATCAAAAAAGAACATTAAATATTGGGATGATAACTTGATGTAAATCCTCAAAATATTTTTAGGAATAAAAAATTGCATTTGTTGTTGCTGTTAAACCACCATAACACTCAGGATTTATTCATGAATCGACTCTGCAGCCTCATGTCATTATCCTGAGTCTGTGACAACTTCCATCAGAATCCTTTGACATTTAGTGAAATAAGCCTCACCTAACTAAAGTCCCCAGTAGAGTTGGACATTTGCCAAAGTTGTTTAAAATAAAAAAAGTAACTTTCATCCAATTATCTGTTGCTATATTTAGACATGCCCAATTAACCTTTTAGCTAGCTGCAGCAAAAACTAAGGTTTTAATTCTTAAACACACACACATATGTTTTTTGTGGCACTCGTGGCCTTTCTTCAACAGTAGCCAGACAGGAAGAAGGGCAAAGAGAAGGAGGAGATGTGCAGTGGACGTCGCAGGCTGGGAATCGAACCAGGGACCACTGGGTAGAGAACTGTAGCCTCTGCTCTAGCGCTCTAATTCACTTTTGAGGTCATGAGTTAAAAGTTACAATCCTTGATAATAGCACCACCTATTGGTTAGGACATGTAACCAATAGGTGGTGCTATTGGTTACCGGCTCACAGTAATGAACCCTAGCGGTTCATTACTGTGTTACTGCAGTAACTTAATGGTTAGCTTTTAATGTTTTCCAGAGCGTCTGGTCTGTCTTTCAATATTGATAAATGTGTTCATTCAGGCTCTGATGCGTCTATTGTCTTCATTACAGTTAAGTCCAAATTTAAATATCTGGGAATATTGATTTGAAAAAATACTACTAGAAGAGACTAGGAAAACATTGGAAGATACTTGGAATGGATGAAGCGGTCCTTGAGCCGTTGGTTAACTAGAGATCTGACTGTTTTTGGATGGACTCTTCTATCCAAAGCTGAAGGATTGTCCAAATAAATTTCTCCATGCCATTCTGCTTTTATCGCTGACAAAAATATTAGGAAAGCCAATTCAATAATCTTTCAATTATCTGGAGGAACAAAACTCACTATTTACGACGATCTCATCTTATTAAAGATTATGATAAGGGTGGAATTAGGAATTTTATTTAAAATAAATTTGCTGAAGATCTATCTTTCCAACTCAGTGTGGTTTCATGTCCCTAAAGTCATATTTAATAAGTTTGGTGACTTGGATTTCTTGCTTTAATGTGATTTTGTATTAACCAAGATTCCTATTTCACTGCCTTAACTTTCATAAACAAGTTTTGCATTTTTGGAAAATGATATTTGCCCACAATTTTACCCCACATGGATCCGTATTATGGAATGATGTTGATAAATAGAAAATCCATTTTTAAAACTGACTGGTATGAAAAAGGTATTGTATTTGTCATTGACTTAATGGACAATAATGGTGTTTTGTTAAATCGTAGAGAATTTACCAACAAATGTAATCTGAACTGTACTTGTTATGAATATCTAAAAATATGCAAAGCTATTCCTGTAGCTCTTATTCATCTTATCCAAAACATCTTAAGATATTCTAATGTTTCTTCATCCTTACCCAAACTGAAAATTGGAGGCTGTACTCTGACTGATAGGAAGTGCAATATTGTTGTACTAGTGACTACCTTCAAATCTAAATTGTTTATTGATTACACTAATGTTATCTTGGTAACAACAAATTTGTCTATAATTGAGAAGGCATTCTCAAATGGCCAGTTTCACCAAAGGTTAAAGAGACTCACTTCAAAATCTCTCACAATATTTACCCAGTGACTGACTTTTTGCACAAAAGATTTAAATTTGATCCAGCATGTTGTGGCTTTTGTGAATGTCCAGGAAAATCCCTTAGTCATCTTTTTTTTCTTGTCTCTTTTCTTGTAAACTGCGGAGAGACATTAAGAATTGGTTGTCCCTTAATATTAAGGACATCCTAGAGATTACCATTATCCATATATTATACTGTTTTGACCTTGATAGGCAAATATCTGAAGTGGTAAATATTTTCTTCTTGCTTGTTAAATATCATATACACTGCTGTAAATGGAGAGGTTCTGCTGCTTGTTTTGATTTTTTTTTCCTTGACCAATTTAAACTGTATTACACCTCACTGAAACATTTGAAATCTGTGTATGCAAAAACAGTAACTGCCAATATCTCCATTTTCCTTTTGTTTTAAATCTTGCTCTATTTTTATCATTTGCCTTACTGTTACATGCTTGTCTTTTATAGTCTTAGCCCAATGTTTTGTTTTGGTTTTTTCCTACCTATGTTCCAATGTTCTTTCTGTTTAATATTGTATACTGTTTGTTTAATATTAATAATAATAAAAAAACAACAAAAAAACTACATGGTTAGTGTGGTTATCTCTCTAAACGGCAGAATTCCTAACATAGATATGAAATTATTTTCAAAATTCTTGTTTACAAATTTGACCAAGAAATAAATATTCTGCCATGGCAACCATTGAAAGTGTGCTTCTTGAAGACGATGACCAGGCCAAGTACGCCGCCTGACCAGCAGCCATCAGCAAACTGTGGTTGTTTTAACATGCGAGGGCCCAGCTGTATATCTGTCATTCTTCTGATTGTTCTGAAGCCAGGACTGTCAGCTGTCTGTGCAGTAGAGCGATATACTGTAAAGGGAAATGTGGAGCAGCATAATCTCCTCTACTGAAAAGCTCTGTTGATGTTTTTTGTTATCACATTGCTAATTTTTAAAAAAAGTTGTGAATTCAGAAAATAAAACCATTTCCTTTTGTACTGAAAACAGAGCCAGCAGTGCCTGGAGTTTAAACAAATCAAACACTTTAATTTCATATTCTGGATAAAGTCCATCCATTTAAAGTTGCTTTAAATGGCTGGGGTTGAGTTTCTTATCCAGATCGCTTTTCCTTTCTTTCCTTATTCCTTAAATGACTAATTATTGATATTAATTTACCTAATATGTTTTTGCAGGAGCAGGCCTTGTGCAGGGACATTTAAGACAGTTGGAACCAGGAACTCTTAAATCAGCTGGTAAGTTATTCTAAGTCAAAATCTACCCGTATTAGCATGGACTGCTGTGTTTTCAGATCATCAAACTAATGCTAATCAACCAGACAAAGATAACCTGAGTAAATAGCTCTGAAATTAGGATTTTATTTATTCAAGAACAAAGACTTGGGGGGGAAATAACCTTGAAAACTTAATTTGAAAAACAAGTTGCACCAGAAATGTTTGTGCTGCAACGACCATCAAGCAGTGAATCATTCACATCACTATGAAGGATGTTTGTGCCATTCTTCTCGTAACCAGTCAGATGGGAGTGTGCTTTGACTCACTGTCCCTCTGCCAGACATGATCCTTCATGATTCTTCTGGTTGAGAGCAGACTCCCTGTGAAGTTGTTCAGGTGTTGAAGCAGCCACCAGCTCCAGACCATTATAATGTCACTTCTATGTCTGACTCAGTGTAATGTAGTTTTCCTGAAACACTGTGCCTGTTCTACACCAGACGTACAGAGATGCACACCTACAAGAAAGTTCACATTTTGTCTCAGGAGAATATTTACCCAGAAGTGCTGGAAACCAACCACGTTTTTTTTCTCTCTTTTTTTTTGGTAACTGTAAAATTGTTCCTGTGTTCTGTTGGGTCAATGGTGGTTTTGGCTCTGAAATGGAAGCCATTTTCTCCCAGTGTCTCTTTTTATCATTGGATCCTGAACTTAGCTGAGGTGCTTTGGTATGGGTGAATTATTCTGCCATAAGTGGGAGCACACATTTTCTGTTTGAAAGCAGAACTTCATGTCTTTCTTCTTGAAATTTCTAATGCTTGTACTCAACACTGTGCTTTGTCAAACATTTCTCCTTGTAGAGAGTTATCCGTTCTCCATGCTGAGTTCTCGATGTATGAGGTTGAAGTTGAGTCAGTGAGTTGAATTCATGAATTCCATTTATTAATACCAAAATACAGCTGGTCCATTTCACATGTTACCTTGAGGATCTAGCAAGACAAAATGGCACCGCAGAAGGGGTTGTAATCTCCTTTGTTAGCCTCTAGCTAAGCTACGCCCCAAAAAGGGTGTTCCCTAGTTGTCATTTCCTCTAACCCGAGCTCTCATTTGCATTAATTTCCTTTAGGTTTAGCTTAGCAACTAGCTAACAGAGATGGAAGGAAAACACAATTATTTATTCTCAACAGTGCCCAAAACTTACCTCTCCTAAATATCCACCAGTAGTAGTACACTGCTAGCAGATATTTAGTAGCCACACAGGCATTTCCACGAGAAGAAAACAAACGCACCCAGTATAACACTTTCATTCAATTGGCTGAGAGGTTGCCAGGCAACAATACTTTTTTATTCGAGTGCCAGCAGAAAAGAATTTTCAAGCGAGCAGAGAGGTTAGCAAGCAGAGATTTGATCCGAGCAGAGAGACGTTTTGAGCGTGAGGAGGCTGCTGAGGACGCCTCTGAGAAGCTTCATCATGTGGAAGCTGCAGACCTGTGGTCAGTTGCAGACCTGGGGTCATCCAGTGTTTCTGCTTCCCCTAGGCTGTTCTGGTGTCAGGTCAGGCCATCTGTGTAGCAGATGGAACTCGCTCCAAACTGGGTCATACAGTTGGATTATAAATCCAGGCACTGCAGCAAATGTGGAGCATCAGAATAAATCATATTGTAATGTCTCATGCTGGTGTTGATTTGAGGCTCTATTTTCTTTATTTCAGGACATGGAAGAGACCAGCGGATCTTTTTAAGCATTAAATATAATTTTCTTCACCATTGTTAAAATTTGCTTCAGTAATTATTTTGGGCTGACGAACAAACCAAATTCACATTTCTTCCTGTATCATTATCTTATTTAATTTGTAAGACTCAAAGTTTTTCCTTATGAAAAACTAATCTGTCATCCCTCCATCAGCTGAGGGCCTCTCCACCTCCTTCTGCTCCTCCTCTTCCTTCTGCTGCTGCTGCTGTGTAACCAGAGTAAAACTAGCCGAGGTAAAATACAAAACTGTTGCTTGGACAAAGAAGGAATCAGTACTGTAGTCAGAGAGCTCAGTCCATCAGGTTAAAAACTGGTGAACAGTTCTTAACCTGATAGATGTCCTGGAAACGTATAAAACCCATGGAGATCTGTTGCTTCGAGCTGTTTCCCCCCGGCTGTGTTTACATCATGTAGATTATTTTAAAACGCAGCCATAAACCCATTTGTACAGACAGACTTTTAATTTATTCAATATTATGTTGGATGCGTTTTTCCTACATATTTTGTGAAGCACTTTGTGATTTTTATCTGTGAAAGGTGCTATACAAATAACATTTTACTTACCGGTACTTATATTATGTGGCTTCTCTGCTTCAGTTAAATGCCCCATAATGCTTCACTCCATTACTGCCACTGTCACAAATATGACACGGCTAGCCCCCCTGTCCAGCAATAAGATGGAAACAAACATCAGTTGTTTATTTTGGCCCATTTTTACTGTATTTATCAGACCAATGTATCTGTAGTAAACATGTCTCCAGAGTACCAGCCTGGTTCCTGAATGAGGTTCCTACAGTTAAACATTCAGACCACATGCATGCAGTGAGCTGTATGTTCTACATCCGGGTGGCAGAGACTGTGAAGCCTCTGAACTGGAGGGAGAAGCATAGTGTGGACAGGGTGCAGCAGAAATGGGATGGAACTGACCATCAGATCTGTCAGGTTACATGAGGAGAAGCTCTGATGCGTTTCCGATCAGGACGCAGCCTCTCCCAGCATGCAGAGCAGGGTTCTTGGGTTTCAAATCAGAACTTTGTGTTCTGATTTTAGCTCCTAACAGTTGAAACTCCCAGCCTCCCCAAGCCTCTCCTCGCCCCCCCTCCATCACTTTGTTATGCACCCCCCTTCTGTTGCTGCCCCCCACCCCCTTACTCCCCCTCTCAGGCTCATAGATGCAGTCTTGTGTAACTCTCGACCTAAACCAGTTTGATCCAGTTCATGAGTTGTTGCCAAGAGACCGTCTGGGTGTGAATGCATGTGTGTCTATGGTGTTTTTGTTGTTGTCTTTTTTGGTGTGTGTGTGTGTGTGTGTGTGTGTGTGTGTCTGAAGGGCTGGGTTTTCTGTTGTATGTGAAGGCAGTTAACTGGAATGTTCCTGTTCCTGCAGCCTGCGTTACGTAAGAGCTGAAGAGTGAGGAGAAGGAGCAGACAGCCATGTCTCTGTAGCATTCTTCCTGTTTACTGGAGGCAGATCAGAAGTTGGAGGTTTTGGTTCTGTTGTTGTTCTGGTGGAGATCTGGGTGCTGCTCCAAGTTGCCCTCATCTCGACATCTCTGCCCTTAAACATCAGTGTTTATCACGCAGCTTTAATGTCAGCAGGTTTTACAGAAACATTACTTTTCATTTTAACATGATTGAGATCATGGACTGTGAACATATGAATGTTTGCCTGGACATTGTTTGAGCAACAGGAAGTAGATATTAGTTTGCCAGCCAGTTGATGGATCACTCACGTAGTAAAGATTTGACACATGACCCCCTGATTGGCTGTGATCGGAGGAGCTGGCTGGCTGCTGGTCGCTCCCCTCAGCCGGCCCGGCGGCCAATCGCAGAGCTCTGTCACTTCTCATTTTTCCTTCTCCCTCTTTGCTCTGACTCAACTCCTCATCACTTGATTTGAAGCATCGTTCCGTCTGTGCCGGTCTGCAGGTGCCTGAGTGAAGTCAGTCAGTGAGCGCCGTGCCAGCCGCTGTCGCTCTCCGCTCTGTGGCTGTCTGGTCATGGCGAGCTGCTTGATCGGCCGTCAGCTGTCTCTCTGCGTGCAGAAGAACTTATGGCTGAACTCTGCAGGTAAACCCAAAACAACAACCCATCACCCACTCTTAGGTTCCAACGTTTTGTTTATGTTTTTTAACAAGGACAAAATACATAAGACTAAAAATGCCACTTTTTATGTAAAAATTGGATTTTAAAAACAAAATGTACAGACCACTACACATCTACAAAATAATATGCAAAAACAACAAAAATCTAGAAATGCATTGTGTTCATGTCAGTTATTACACTTTAAATTTTAAGTGCACATTTCTAGATAGATTTGTTTTATATATTTGTTAATGTCTGTTTTCTGTCTTTGAACAAGTCATTTATATATGTGTAATTTTGAATTGTTGCAATACAGTTGTAAGGTGTTATGTAATATTATTAATTTACTGAAGAGATTATCTCAGATTTGAGCTAAAGATTTCTCCGTGCATGTCTGCATATTAGATTTTTATATATAAATGTTGTATTCTAATATGCACAATAAAACAATTCCACTAAATTATTGAGGAACAGAAAATAATAATACTAATTATTATCCATGCCTTATCCAGTGATGAGGCATGCTTTGAAGCTCATTAAAGCTGATGAAATGTGGGGTCTGTCAAGCAGTATGTGGGTCATTTAGGCATTTTTACAAGATGCAGAGCAGTTTTCATAATAAAATAAGATGATTACTGTAAGATAATAACTTTCTACTAACTCTTCTTCTGCCTCTCTTTTACATTATGTTGTGTTCCATCCTTGTTTGTGTGCCACTGGGCCTTGATGAGTGCAGTAGTCCTCTTTCTGGGATTGAATCCCACTACCCGTCTGTCACATGTTGATGTGCACCTGGGCAAGACACTTAGCTTCAACTTACCTACTGATCTGCATATTGGTGCATGTGTTGGATGTGGTTGTAGTGTAAAACGCTTTGATTGGTTGGTATAATTCAGTCCATGAACCACTGAAAGAGTCGGATTAATGTAGAATCTTCAGTAAGCTTCAGCCTTGGAGTCCTAGATGTGTTCAACAGTTCACAGAATGATCTGTGTGAATGTTTGACTGACCTCAGGATGTGCTTATCAAAACTCAGTAACAGAGCCATGTGTCATTGGCCAGCTGTGCTGAAGTCCAGCACTCTGAACTAGAATAAGAGTCAGTGACAATAAAGCGATGTGTGCCAGAGGACTAAGCTGGTTTAAACCGCTTCCTTTAGTTCCAGTGAGGAACTGCCAACTCAGCTGACAAATTAACAGATTACGAGAAGCAAAGTTTGTCCTGCTTCTCTGAGATCCGGCCAACCTCTGGATATAAACTCCATTTATGGACTCACCTTTAACTCATTCACCATCACAGGGTGAACTCTGACCCTTCTCGGATATCAGCCTCAAAGAACTATTTGTTCCAATCAAATTCTAGTTAAAGCATGTCAGAAAAGTAAGAGGTGTTGTTTTCTACTTCAGTGACAGTGTGGTCTTAAGTTCTGATATATTGGATTCCAGATGTGCATGGTGTGTGCTTTGCATTTGAAGAAGGTCAAATTTCCATTTAGTTCTCCTTAAGTTAATCTGAAGACGGGGATTGAACAACACAGAGGGATTCTTTAAAGTTTCAGAGAAACATGAGTAAAATGAGATCAGAGGTCAGACATGGTCTTTACATGACTCCAGATCATATAGAGGATGGTGGTGGGAGTTTTCTCTTCATTCGGTTTGTGTCGTTTGCGCTCCACGACACTTCACCCACCTCACCTGCTGGTGATTGTCAGTGGCCAGTGGTGCAAAATGGCAGCCTCACTTCTGCAGATCTTAATTAGAGACATAAATTTTATGGGTTTATAAATAAAATTGATTATTACTATATGGAATAATGTTGGTGGATGCTGCATCAGACTCTGTTGGTTTAAATCTCTGTAGCGCCTCCCTGTGTACTCTGTTTTCATGAAATTCTGTTAAAAAAATTTATGACCGGAAAGTATTGTGTTTTACAGGCACATAGTGCTGTTTTATAGCACAGTCATGTAACAATGTCACCTTAAGTTGTTATGATATATATATATATATATATATATAAAATATGACTTAAAAAAATTTTACTGTGTAATTGACTTTAAATTGGGCCTCTGTCTCTTTAAAAACTCCTGCTCTTTCTGAAACTCCGCCTTAACAAAGTCATCACAACATGGCTCCTCTCTTATTCAATTCAATTCAGAAATACTTTATTGATCCTGAAATTAAATGTTTTGAAACTCATTAATTCAAAGTCTTCAAAGAGTTATTGTAGATAGTGATGGCTGTTGATAGGAAAGATCTCCTGTAGCACTCTGTCTTACAGCGAATCTGAAGAAGCCTCTGACTGAAGATACTCTGTTTTCCCAAGACAGTCTGATGAACATTTTTACCAGCGGTTCACTGAGAAGTTGCTCGGTGGAACTGCAGATGCACAGTTCCACCAGGTGTTTGCTAATTGCTGCTGGCTAGTTTGAAGGAGCTGAGTGGGGCAGGGCTGCTCTGTGAGGTGGAGGCTTGAAAACTGCAGCTCAGAGGAGGAGCTTCATTCTCAAAGGCGGAGCTAAGTCCACCCAGGTGTTTTGCATAGCCTAATGGTTACCATGGAGATTAAGATATTTCTCAAAACATGCCTGAAAGAATCAAGGGAACACTTCAGAGGGAATAACATTATTGCATGATATAAAGCTAAAAAAAAGTTGAATTTGCATAATTCAGCCCTTTAACTAGTCATAACCTTTCTACCAGGAAAAGCTGACGGAGCTGCCTGCCTTCACATCATTAGCTGAAGCTCAGAGAGTAAAGTGACATTTGTTAGGTAAAGCAGTTGGTAAAGTTGGCCTGGCAGTGTCACATTACAGGAGCAGCCGGCTGTTCATCTATACACCTGATTGATGCCAATATTTGGGGCCATAACGATATACATTAACCTTGAAGTTATTCTACTTTAACTTCAGTGTAGATACATGAACATATAGTGTCTCTGTTCTTGTATTTGTTCCATTCATTCTCTTTAATGCGTTTCCATCAGGGTGCCGGTACGTCAGTAAGGCAGCAGCGAAGACGCAGGTGGAGTACGACTATGATGGACCCTTAATGAAAACTACAGTTCCTGGGCCCCGATCACAAGTAATGCAACCTTGCACAATGTTACAATGTGCAAATCACATGCAAACATTCAAAAACAGAGTATCTCCCTCAGGTCATATGGAGTGTTTCAAACCTTGCTTTGTTTTCTTTTATCTTAGGAGCTGACAAAACAACTGGGAGACATTCAGGTGAGTGGGAATATTTCTGTGTCAGGCCTTTTATTTGATATATTGTAAGGCCCATTTTCACTTTGTGGGGAAACCACTGCTTCTTATGGGGCCCAAAGGTACTTTCCCATAAGAAGACATGTTGTTTTGGATTATGTTCAGGATCAAAGTGTGGATTGAGTTCAGGTTAGCTTTAGGTTTAGGCAACAGAAATGAATATCTTCAGACAGCATGTCTGAAGATATGCTGTCTTCAGACATGCTGAAGACCTTAAATATTCTATTTAAGGTCTTAAATAGAATAGTTTAACTGTTCTATTTAAGACCTTCTGTAACATATTTACTAACCTCCTGCAGACTGACGGACCTTTTGGGGGCTGAAGCCTGGTCCTAGTGTGATGGGCCCTTTTCTTAGGGTCAGAAAGAAAACGAAAAAATGCAGAAAAACTGTTGTGATGACTCCCAGAAGGTGGAGTGTTGGAAAGTACAATTTCAAGGCATTAAATTCTTAAATGTCTTTTAAGTTATATTTATCTTAAAAGTTATTATTGCTTTTTTAAGACGACTGCAGGTAACATAGTTACTTTATTGTGCTGTAAAATGGCACTATCTGCCTGGAAAATACATAGTAGCCCTTTAAAATGGAGGATATGGGTGGATATAAAACTAATTATTCTAAAATACTCTGATTAGTTGTAAATTTATTATTATTCTCCCTTCCATGTGAACTTGTGTAAGGCTGGTTCTTCATACATATAGCTCATCAGTGTGTGTGGTCAGATTCATCTCCTCTTGTATTAAGTCAGTGAACCAGTTAAATGTCCCCTGCAGCTCAGCCGCTGTTCCACATTTCACTTCTCCGGGAGACACGGTGCCTCTGCAGAGGCCTGCAGACGTCCTGGCTGCACTAACTGTGCAAACATTGGGAAAACAACACTGATTTAGCACATGTACATTTACTTAAGATTTCATTTTCTTACAGAAGCAGAAATTGTTGTAGAAAAAAGTCAAGTTTTGGCACCTAAAACTATAGAAACATGCTGTAAAACATAAAACATGGATATCTTCTCATGCTCCACTTGAAGTATAAGACTGCTAATATCGTCTGCTCTGTGTACACATGATCACTAATGCCAGCGCTAATGAAAAGATGGAGTTTCATACAGAGTGAGCTGTAAGTGAGGGCCACCTCTGATCTGCTGTATTGTGTAAGTACAGAGCGAGCCTCTCAGAGCCTCCCCTCTGTCTTAATTACTTTATCTTCACACAAGTTATTCAGTCTGCAGCTTAATGAGGGCCAGAGATCTGTGTGTGAAATAACACTCATAACTGATCTGTTATTTGTTCTGTTGCTTCACGTCTATACATGATCACCACAGAGCAGATTAGAATAGAACATTTTATTGGTCAACAAAGGGAAATTATTAAACTGCATTGATATATGGGTAAGGTTACTGTCTGTAAAAAGCCTAGGAGTCAAAATTTGTAAATTTAAGTCAGTGACTGCATAAATTTAATATTTGTTCTGTGTTTTTCAACTCGTATACATGTGAAATCAGAATTGAGAGATCCAAATTTAAGATATTAATTGTATTATTATAAGGTATTATATATATATATACACACACACACAGAGAGATTCACTGTGTGTAGTGAATCTCTACAGTATGTTGTTAACTTTATATAAAACATTACATAATAAAACATATAATGTGTTATTGTCTTCCTGAATTCATTTTTTTTAAATACTATAAAAAGCTGAAGGTAACAAGAGTTTGATTGTGCTATAAAATGGCAACATACATAATGCTGCCCTTTAATGCATGCACATCCTGACGTTGGGTTGATCTCTCCAGTGTTCCATAACTTCAGGGTTGAAGAGTTGTATTTCTAAATCTCTGATCTTTACTTGTTTTGTTGGAATGTTGCAACTTGTATTCATAACTTCTAAATTTGTGTTCTCACAGATAAAACGTCTGATTTCACATGCATGCATGAGTGGAAAAAACATGGAGCAAATGCAGATGTTACGTTTTTCATGCTTATTGACTCTGAGCGTACATTTCACTGAGCTCACCCTGCAGGTGACTCAATCTCTGCTGTTCTTGTCGGATCATCTGAGTTCTGCTGTTGCCATGGTGTTATCACTCTGTGCTGAAGGTTTTTAAAGTGGTTGTGGGGAAAAGTGAGCGATGCCTTCAGGAGCATTAGGAAAAACTAAGTTTTAAGCATATTATATGTAGAAAGATATGTAGAAGATTAAGACTTTTTTGTAAACTTATATAAATATTGGAAATCTTCATTTTCAGTATTTTTTTTAAATGATATATTTCCCAGCCCAGTGTGACAAACTTTTGGATCTACAAGTTTTTTCTTAACATCACCCTGGTAGACTTTGACCTTTGGTGGGGGGGATGAACTGGTGGTGTTTGATTAAATGTGTCAACATAAAATCAAACTCTTTGGTCAGTTGTTATTTTTAAGTATTAATTGTGTCATGTTGTTGATTGGGCTATAGTAAAACCAAACGTATGTTTGCAGAATGTTGGTGCAGTCAACTTCTTTTGTAACTATGAAGACAGCAGAGGAAACTACCTGGTGGACGTAGACGGCAACCGCATGCTGGACATTTACACTCAGATCTCCTCCATTCCGATTGGTTAGTAACACAAGATCCAGTTCAATCATCAGATGCCAAAAAATACAAATAAAATAAACTCAGTAATGCTTGATTTTTATTTAGGTCAGACAACTGGACCCCTTGACTTACATGTCCATCTCTTTATTTAGTACATTTATGTACTAAACTTACACAAGTTGTATTTTTATTCCCACCAAAAAATATATTTTTTTTCCTTTTGCTTTGAAATGTCCTGTAAATGTCACCACATTCATCCACGTTTGAAAAAAGTTTGGTTCTAAAGCACAAATCCAGAGGGCTGCCTCTGTAAAACCTGTAAAAACGCTGCTCCGCTGCTCTGACTGTCATGCCTGATCTGCAGTATTTCTGAAATCGTTTCTCAAAGTCGGGGCCTAAGGGTTTCTGAGACAGAAGGCATTTGTTGTTGCCTGCAGCTCCTTCCTAACTAATGCAGGATTTCAACAGGCCTGACAGTTTGAGCTGGCTACTGTTTTTACTGAACTTACTGGCGTGATTAAGATTCCTCTATTTCTAAAAACCTGGGTCGATGCAGATTAGAGGATTTATCCACCTAAGCCTTCTGTTAAAATGTTCAGCACTAATGTGCATTTTCACATCAAGCAGTCAAACATCACTGCTACTACACATGTCCAATCCCAACCAAGCATTAGACTTATCTCAGACATTGAGTCTAGGGCTGAAACAGTTAATCCGATTTATCCCGAAAGTAGTAAAAATAAAAATTGATACCAATTATTTTATCATATTGTCAAAATAGTCGATAAAATAACTGATAACAAAAAATTTAGTTGTAGCCCTAATTGTGTCATTCTGATTCTCTTAAGAATTGTTTTTCAGTTTTTCAAAAAAAAAAGTTTTTAGAAAGGAAAAATACCAACAAGTGATGCCACTGTCATCTCTTTGTCTTAGCAGCAGCTTGTTTTCTCTACAGCTGAGAGGAATTTTTTTTTTTAAGGTTTTGTTGGCTCTAGTGGCCTTTATTTGATAGTTAATTGACAGGAAAGTGGGTAATGAGAGAAGGGGAAAGACATGCGGCAACGGTCACCAGGCTGGGAATCGAACCTGCAACGGCCACATTGAGGACTAAGGCCTCCATACATGGGTTGTACTTAACCCCTGCGTCACCACCGCACACCCGCTGAGAGGAACTTTTAATACGTGCACTGTATTATTTTTCTCATGCTGGACGTCTCTCATTCTTCTTATTATTATTTGCTTTTATATATTCTAACCGTCGGTGTATCTGCATAGTTCTGTTAGCCTGTTGCTTTGCTGCTGCACCTGAAGTTCCCCAATAAGAGAGATTTTTTTATTGTAACTAATGAGTTGGTAGCTGACTGCTCCCTGCTGGTCACAGCTGGAACAGCACCGGCATTTATATAAGCGAGCTGCATCAGTTTATGTAAGGATCAGACTCACGGCTTTGTTACACTAACACACTAGTGTTTGTGGTGCAGATACACACACATGCACATCTTCCTCACAGATCGTTTCTATCCAGATCAGGGCTTTTACTGATTACACATAATAAAAACGTCCTAATGTTTACAAGGTTCATCATAACTATAATCTAACCACGAGTCTGTAGAAAGATCAACAGATTCCACATGACTGTTACTGAAATAAAACAGAATAGAAAAAGGTTACGCTATGGAAAAACTAAATATACCCTCAAACAAGACCTGCTTAGAGAATTTATAATAAGAATTGTTATTGACATTATAGAAAACGTATAATCAAATTATATGGAGTTTATGAAATTGGGTGGCATATAATAGGTGACTACATCAGTCTGTCAAGTGAAATTATTTGTGTATTTGCATCTTTTTTGTATTTCCAGTATTATAAAAAATAAGCTTAAGTGGCTACATGAAAAATCTGCAAAATGTAAAAAAAAAAATGTATCTGATTAATTGGCAGAATAACTGATATAATTGTCGATTAGTAAAATAATCGTTAGTTGCAGCCCTGGTGTACTTAATTTTTTTTCTTATTGCGTTTCCATTTGACTTTTATCTTTGTTAAACAAATGACAGTGTAGAATCTGTTATGTTACAAAGACAACTCTTTTTGCAAAGCTCCACTTGTCTCTGATGGATTGATTTGTCTTCCATTTGATTATATACATTGCTTTATCATAAGTGCTCTTGTACAGCACGACACAAAATAATCGTCTCATTTTCTTTATTTCATTTCTGTAAGAAATAATTATACAAAATTTTACTGTATGATTCTTAAGTTTGTGTGTGTTTTGTTTTTAATCGGTCCAATTTTGTTCTGTCTTCAGGTTACAACCATCCTGCTCTGCTCAAGCTGATGACCAATCCCAACAATCTGGTAGGTGCACGCACGCATACACACACACACACACACACATGTATTGCTCCAGTCAGCAGGAAGCTTCTGGGTATGTTGACATGAAGAAAGAATACCGATACCAAAAAAGTCTTCACAATTATCAAAAAACTAGGGCAAATTTTAGATCAAATTAAAAAATTTTTTTAGAAATTACAATTGATCTTTTCCTAATGCTGTTACTATGGAAACACAGACACTTGCCAAGCAAAGTTATTCTAAAGTTGACAAAGCCAAAGGAATATATTGTCTTTGTAAAAACAATCCCAGATGCTGCACTGCAGACGCTGATTGTTTTCACTCCCCAAACAAACTGCAGTCATGTGACTGAGCAGTATAAGGAATTATTGTGAAGTGGAAGGAAAATGATAAAATTCAAGACTTTTCCACTTTTGCTTTTGAGTCACAGAAAGTTTTACAAAGTTGAATTTTCATGTTTATGTGAATTTATAGATCTTGGTAGCACTTTATTCATAATATATACGAGGCAGCGTGTTTCACATAGCCAGGAGAACGCAACAGAAACATAAAACTGTTTTATAAATAGCCGTATAAGTGCTTCATAAATACTAGCATTACAATTATAAAAACAGCCTAGATGCATAATCCTTAATCAAATCCAGTAAACTTCATGAATTAAAAAGATGTTCCAAACTAACAGTCAGACTGAACTGTACTAGAAACACTCCATGTCCCAAGATGCAGCTTGATGGTCAGTAAAATGTGAAACCTCTGTGGTACTCGCGGAGGAGTCAGGACTGATTCTGCAGAAGAGCTGTTTTTAACTTTTCTGGATAAGAACAGGAGATGATGATACAGATACAAAGACATTTGGTTCTATACTGTTTCAGTGAAGTGATGGAATACTGTTGTATTTAAAACTTTGTGCGTTTCTCTGACTTAGTTTCTGCTTTTTTTTTTTTTTTTTTCCCAGAGCACATTCGTGAATCGACCTGCGCTGGGAATCCTGCCGCCTGAGAATTTTCCAGATAAAATCACTGAAAGTCTTCTCTCAGTTAGTAACACACACACTCTTTAACAGTTGTACATGTGTTCTAGTTAGCAGGAGAGAAGATGATCCCACTGAACCTGGCTGCTCCTCTCTCCCTCAGATTGCTCCCAGTGGAATGACTCGTGTTCAGACCATGGCCTGTGGCTCGTGCTCCAACGAGAACGCCTTCAAGTCCATATTCATCTGGTACAGGGTAAGTGTGTGTGTCCACCCAGAGTGGTGTTGGCCAGCAGAACATCCACACTGTCATGGTAAACAGATAAAAAGCAGCTGGAAGGAGGCATCAACCTTCAGGCAGGTACCGTCAGAACCAGGCTCTGCAACTAAAACCAAGTTTCCATGACAATAAAGGAATTGTAACTCTAAGCTGTAATCTCAGAGACCTTCTATCAGTCCTTCGTAACCTTACTGTGTAAAATCAAGAAAGTCCTTCGATTTGGAAATCAGCCTCTGTTTTTCCCTCAATAAATGGTTGTGATCTATTCTTTAAAAGGTTTTTGAGTCTCTTGTGAGTCACCAAGTTAAGGAATTTTTATCTCTCGATATTATCATCTCATCCTTCCAGTCAGGCTTTAGAACAAACTGTTGCTTGGGTTACAGTTTATCTCAGGAAGAGGACATAATGTATTAAATATGATAATTTGTGTTCTGACCTGGTCACAGTTCATAGAGGATACTTGACATCTTCTTTTAACTGTTTATTTTTTAATCTCAATGAGATTTTATGCTGATAAAATAAAGGATAGTTGAAAAAATAAACAAAAAATTCTATTTAAAGATTTTCAGTGGAATGTTAAGTAGCTCCTCTTTATTATTTTTCTTAATGACACATTTATGACTTAAGCTAAAACCAAACTCTTTTTGAATTGGAGTGTTTTTAGGCTGATTGATTCTCTGTGATCCTCATCAGTAACATGTTCATATCAAAGCGTAACAGTTAGTGATGATGGTCTTCCTGTGGAGTCCTGATTGTCTGTTTGCTTCGCTTCAGAACAAGGAGCGGGGCCACAACACGCCGTCTGAGGAGGAGCTGACCTCCTGCATGACGAACCAGGTCAGCCTGCCGACCGTCGTCGGCCTGCCTGCCAGCTGAGAGCTGAATGTGTAGAAACAACTCAACCCCCCGTCGTTTTCTTCTTTCACGTTTTGGTTTGTGCCCCTCAGGCCCCAGGATGTCCAGACCTCAGCATTTTGTCTTTTATGGGAGGTTTTCATGGCAGAACATTGGGTATGTTACACACTTCCTGTTTGTGTCTAGTGTTATTACCAGAGTTGGGAAGTAACTAAGTACATTTACTCAATTACATTTACTTGAGTAACTTTCTTGAAAAAATTTACTTTTAGGATGATTTTTTTTAGGATGATTTTTACTAAGTTGTTCTTTTTGCTTTTACTTGAGTAATTTTATCATGAAGTATCTCTACTCTTGAGTAAAATTTCTGGATTTTTTTTTTACCCACTGAATGAAGAACAAACATGTTTTAACCAAAATTCACCAGACACACACACATAAACACCCTGCAGTTTATGTTCAAGTTTCATAAGTTTTTTTTATTGAAAGAAACTGATTTGGAAAAATGTTTTTTTTTCCCTGATAGTCTTATTTTTTATTACTTATATAAATTATTGTCATTTTTATCCTCCAGATACCAACATCTTATTATATTTATATGTTTTGTTAAATATGGTAAATATAGTTTTATATTTTGATCAGTCTGATGATGTAATTTTTAAATATTAAATGATTGATAATTTGATCAGTTGAGTAGACTTTTTACCAAATACTCTTGTACTCTTGAGTAATTTCTTGGACGGATACTTTTTTCTTTTACTTGAGTAAAAATATGTTAAAGTAGTTCTACTCTTACTTGAGTAAATTTTTTGGGTTCACTGCACACCTCTGTTTGTTACAGAGAAACAAATTGCATTTAAACAATAACACTTTAGAATTCATACACATCTGCACATATCTGTACAGTACGATCTGTGTATAGATCCATGTTGTGTGTCTGTATTTGTGCTGTCGGTGTGTGTGGCGTCGCTGCCTCTGGGTCAGAGCATGTCAGAGTTTCAGGGACCTGATTACCAGCAAAAACAGATTTTCTTTAAACAAAATATCAATGTCTAAAAGATTAAATGCATCCAAAGGAATTATAACACTTCCAATTTGTGTATGAAAATAATATTTGTTAGGAGTTTTCTGAAGCAGCATTTTCGAAGCTTTCATTCACAGCAGGAAGATTTCTTAGATGTTATTAATTCAGTCCCAAATTTGTTTTCTGTATAGAGACGGTGAATGCTAATCATGGCTAATATCCATGTATGTATTCATATTTTGCTCCTTTTCAAGGCTGTTTGGCAACAACACACTCCAAAGTGATTCACAAGTTGGATGTGCCATCGTTTGATTGGCCAGTTGCTCCATTTCCCAGACTCAAGTATCCGCTGGAGGAGTTCAGTCGAGAGAACGCTCAGGAAGAGGCCCGCTGTCTGGAGGAGGTGGGGTGTGTGTGTGTGTGTGTGTGTGTGTGTGTGTGTTTGTTTGTTTGTAATACCTTGTGGGGACGATTTTCCTGACGTATACTATGTTGTGGGGACCAATTGTTCCTTGTGGGGACCTGAGCCTGGTCCCCACAAGGGGAAACCCTGTTTTTGGGTCAGGGGTCAGATTTAGGGCTAAGGTATGAATTGAGTTTTGGTTAGGGTTAGGTATGTGATGGTTAGGAAAAGGGTAAAGGTAAGGTTTAGGCTGTAGAAATGAATGGAAGTCAATGGAAAGTCCCCACAAAGATAGCAACACAAACGTGTGTGTGTGTGTGTGTGTGTGTGTTTCTCTCTAGGTGGAGGACTTGATTGTAAAGTGGAGGCAGAAAGGGAAACCTGTTGCAGGAATCATTATTGAACCGATTCAGGCTGAAGGTGGAGATAACCACGCCTCCCCAGACTTCTTCAGAAACCTCCGCAACATTTCACGCAAGGTCAGCCATCCTGCTGAGGCCTCACAGCCTCAGTTCTGCCTGAATGGGAGGGAAGAACGGAGCAGTAAAGCAAGCAAATGAAATCAGAGCAATAGTGCTCTTAGTGGGACACTCAAAGAGGCTTTATATGAAATCAGTCACACACTGATGATGGTGAGCTACTGGATGGTAGCCACAGCTGCCCCGAAGCAGGCTGACAGAACAATTACACATTTTGCTGTTACAACCTTATTCAAAAATGGATTATAAATTTTTATCTTTCCTTTACTTAAAAACTACATTCAACACATAATGACAACAAATTTTATGTTTTTTTTTCTTTTACATTTTTACAAATATTTAATAAATGAAAGCCAAGAAGTGACATGTTCAGAGGTAAATGACTTCACCATGAAGCTCAGCTTCATTCAGTCACTGTCTCACATCTCAGCATTCCAATGTTTTGTTCCTCAGCATGGCTGTGCTTTTCACGTGGATGAGGTCCAGACCGGCGGCGGATGCACGGGGAAGTTCTGGGCCCATGAGCACTGGGGCATGGACGACCCGGCAGAGATCGTCTCCTTCAGTAAGAAGCTGCTGACGGGAGGTTACTACCAGAAGGACGAGCTGCAGGCCGATAAGGTGGGTCAGCGGCTGAAAAGTGGACTTTTAAGTCAGCTGTTGATTTCAGGTCCAACTTGAAAACATCAACCATACACTGTATTATGCAAAATATTTAAAATTCATCATGTTGGATATGTGAAATAAATGTATTTAATAAATTCAAATGTATATATATATATATATATATATATATATATATATATATATATATATATATATATCTGACAATGCAGTAAGTAAATAGAATATTTATGTGAAATTTAGTCATTAAAATGACTAAATTTTAATGACTAAAATTTAGTAATTAAATTTTGGTATTTAATTAAATATTGGTATTTAATTAATTTGATTTCCAAATTAATTAAATATTAAATTTAATTAATTTGGTATTTAATTAAAATACCAAATCATTTCATTGCTCTATTAAAGCTGTCGTTGTGCTGCAGCTACAGGAAGTTCATCAAATATTAAACTATGTGCAATTATAAAATAATGCATACATTTTAGGAAAAGAAATGTATATGCATTTTATACATAGCATATTCATTTGGTGTAGTTAATACATACTTGTGTGTATGTTTTGGGGTTTTTTTATTTCCCAAAAAAGTATATTTTATTTTTTAAATGATGGCGTTTTTGGACCTGCAAACAAAAACACAAACATCTAAATAATATCATGTATATTAACACAGTTTCTAAAGAGTCACACTTTATGACACCATGTATGGAGAATAAGTGAGTTTATATGAAGAAGCTAGCTTTCTAAAATAATGAAAGATAAAATCACACTCAGACATTTTAAGTGATCAGAACCTTTTCCTCTGTGGGGCGATGGGGAAAAGGTTCTGATGTTTGTAACTGATCAAATTAGTATCACGACATGGCTCTGTCACTGTTCAGCACCTCTGAACAACACATGACGGCTTCCAGGATTTGATTTCCAGCTATTACAACCAGAACCAATCTGGTTCTTCCATCTCCACCACAGTAGCTCCTCCCATCATGCCTGCCTGTGCAGCAGCATCACCGGGTCAGAACGCTGAGCAAAAGTTTGGTTTACACTTTACAAACCTACTACAGCTTGCAGAGAATAATCCGGGTTTGTTGCCATTTGCCAGATTAGCTCAGATCAGATGCCAGGATAAAAATGTTTCATATTAATAATCTTGTGGTGTTTGTTTTTCAGCCGTACCGTATTTTTAACACCTGGATGGGAGACCCGTCCAAGAACTTGTTCCTGGTTGAGGTTCTTAACGTAATCCGCAGAGAGAACCTCCTGGAGGAAGTGACCCGCTCTGGGAAGGCTCTGCTGAATGGCCTCTACGAGCTGCAGGTACTGCAGACCACCGCTCACAGCAACGCCGTTCACAGCAATGCCGCCAACCTCTGAAACAATCACTTTATTTCAGTCATTTTATGCTAATAAAATGACTGAAATCACTTTAAGTCTTACACTTTAAGTAAGACTTAAAGTGTAAGTCTTACTTACACTTTAAGTGCAATAGATTACCTAGATAGAAGAACAAACGTGCCTTGATATGAATGGTTGCCATTCATAGTTCTTTGAACTTTTCCACACTTTCCACATTAAAACCAGACATTTCAGTGTACTTTATTGAGATTTTTAATAAAGGGCCAGCACAAAATAGGTGGAGCTGCAGTAAAATGATCCAGAGTTTTACATTTTCTCACAAATAAAAGTCTGAAAAGTGTGGCATTCATTTCTTGAACCACATTTTGCTGTGGTTACATCTGCAAATCTTTTGGGATCTCTCACTATAAGCTCAGAATCTTGGAAAAAAAAAATCTAAAAATTGAAATGTTTGTGAATACTTTAAAGTTAAGGTATACTTTAAGGTAAAGCTTAATTTTAAAAGGTAAGCTTTACCTTTTAAAATTCAGAAAAATCTTCAAAGTGAATGATTTGAAGTATTTAAAAAATCCTAAGGAGCTGCAGTAGTTCAGACTGTTGGTGTTTTTATAATGTGAATGTCTGTGATAACGAGCTAACCCTCCACCCCCCTCCAGGCTCAGTACCCCGGCCTGCTGAGCCGAGCTCGAGGACAGGGGACGTTCTGTGCCATTGATGTGCGGGACGCTGCCACGCGAGACAGACTGCTGTTGCAGGCCAGAGACAAAGGTACATTTTTCTTGAAATGGTTCCATAATGTAGGAAGAATGTATTTCTGGATTTAGTAGCAGATGTTGGTTGTGTCACTTCCTCTGTGATAGTGCTAGGCTTGTTTTGGTGTCATTTATAGGCTTAGATGATTAAGGTTTGACAAAACAAGACTTGATGTCAGTTGAACAATTCATTCACTTAACCTCCTGTAAACATCCACATCAGGCCAGCACCACCATGCTGATCCCACAGGGGTTCAGTTTGGGTCGGTCCGTCTTCTCCTCCAGAGGTAGACTGATAAACCGCCATGTGTTTAACTTCTTGGAGGACAGTTTGAGTCTAAAACGTGGTGTTATATGATCCTAATACAGAATCTCCTCTTTCTTCATCCCACATCATCACACTGCCTCCACCAAAAGTAGCTTGAAAAAAAAAAAGTTTTTTTTCATGGGCATAACCCACAAATTTAACTTTCCTACTAAACCAAATTCACATGCAAAGTTTAAAATAAAAAGTAAAGAATTTCAAACTAAAGCGTGTTTTTATATCTATGTTGAAGCTGTGTAAAGAACAGGAGGCCACAGTAACAGTAACCGTGTTTGTCGCCAACAGGCATGCTCCTGGGAGGATGTGGGGACCAGTCCATCCGTTTCCGTCCTGCTCTCGTCTTTAAGGAGTACCACGTCCACATCTTCCTCAACATCTTTAACGACGTCCTGGCTCAGAACAAATAAAGGCCGTGCCTGATGGAACTGAGGCAGAACCTACATAGGACAGATTTAGGGAATCCGGCTGTCGTGATAAGCACAGAGAACATGTTTCCTACAAATTTTCTGTTTAAACATCCAGAACCTGTTGGGTTCATAACATTTAAAACTGCAATTTTCCTTAGATATTACAGATAACTACATTCTTTTACTCGTGGAGCCATGTAGACAGAGCCAGTAAGCCATGCAGAGTTTAGACCAGAGGATCGATCCATTTTCAAAATGAAGATGCTTCCCTAAAATAAATCAGCTAAGAGATTCTTTGTCATTCAGCTGGGTTCATGTTGGCCCACAGAGACTGATCAGGCTGTAAGCAGACTGGATGAAGTCACAGCAGACCCCCAGCTGTTCCCCAGAAATCCAAAGTAAACCACTCTGCTTATTGGCCACCTCAGCCAGGCGGTGTTGGTGAAGCACATGAACATGATTTCCACCACGCAGCTGTTTCACATCCTTTTAGTTAGCATCCAGCTCTAACAGCTCAGAAACAAATTTGTCTCCCGTTCACCGTTTACTCCATGACCGTTCTGTGTCGTCAGTTTTGGGGTTCTGGATCTGATCTTCACCTCGTCTAGAGAACAGCGTCCGCTCTACAGGAAGACGCTGCAGAATGTCTGCAAATATTTGAATAAGGATGTGTGCGATCCTGTAACAAACTCCAAGCCCTAGATGATAATGTAGCTGCATGATAATAAGACTGTCCCCATCCTAAGCATGAAGAACCAAAATATTTAGTGTGCTAGAAGAAAGGCTGAATATGATCCTGAATGCAGAACCCTGACGGTGAAAAGCAAACCAGCAGCCTGCATGTGGTTTAACGCTATCCTGTCTGGGAATGAGTCTGTTCAGCCTTGTAGACAAACCTGAATCCTGACACACTACGACAGTGTCTTAGGCTGCTTCAATATGCCCATATTATTTAATTTATGTGTCCCTTGACGACTTTTTCTATTTAATATTTCTTACATCAAACTGTAAGAGTAAAACTGACTTCTCATTTAATCAAGATGTCACAGATATTCCAATGATTCAAACTTTTCTAAGCACATTAAAAGGCAGAGTTGCCTTGTTTAAAGATTCTCTACTTTTTTTTTGGTTTGTTTTGATTACAATGGTTAATGGTGCAAGTTCTGTAAGAAAAGCTTCTTACTGTGGCTTATCTGCGCATAATCTACATGTGTTCAGAGAAATGCATGCTGGGTAATTCTTATATCAGCAGAAAAAGGTGAACATGTTCAGGTGTGATATCTGTAGCTTACATGATGGACAATCTCCCCAAACAGCACCAGCCATGCAGTGGCCACTCCACTGCAGACGTTTGTTTTTCCTCTAGTGGCCACAAGAGGCATACTAGAGCAAGTTTCCCCCACTCAAACGTCCTTATTATAGAGTTCAGAGGAAATGTAGAGTTTTTCCTGAGGCAGATGGACACAGGGCACAGAGACAGCACAGCTCTGGTCCCTGTTGAGTTAAAGCTGAGAATTTGGAGCAGAACCGTTTCACAGCCAAACTGATGTTCTGTTGTGTCCCTGAATGTTTAATGAAGCGCGTGTTAGGAATGTGAACGGCTTCATTTAAAGTGTAGCTACAGTTAATTTTGTTACTACAGTTAAATTAGAATAATATCCAGTTACATACATGAGTACATGTTTATTGGTTTTATAACAGTCATCTATAAACTATATTCCAGTTAATGTAATGTCTTATATTTATTCCACAGGGTTTGGGTCAGGTTTTGCTAAGTATGAGCAGGCTGATGTGCAGCATGGTGTTAGTGATGACAACAGTGCCCGTCTGTTGTCAGTCAGTACTACACAGAATCCCTGTGATGTCGTCCTTTTAAACAAGTCAACTACTTCCACTGGTGATCTGAGATCTTGATGTTATTTTAGCTGGTTCTAATAACTGTTGTCTATAAAACATTCTGTCCTTGTATTGTGACAAATAAATGCCATTTTAATTAACACCGTGCTTCTTGATTATTATCAATGAAGTTACTTTAGGTAAAACATTTAAAAAGTTTAACATTTATCATCTCTATTATGCATCAAGCATTTATCTCAGTTTTTAGAATTGTGGTATTATTCCGATGAAAACTCCTGAATTTTGCTCCAAGAAAAAGCAGAATATTACAAGATAAAAAGGGTTTTTGAATAGAGAAATGTATCATTTCCAAGAATGGAAAGGACAAACTTATTCTATTAATGGACAATAAAGAGCAGAAACAAACAGAATCACTCACTAATTTCTTCAGTCAGTAACTAGTTGTCTGATTACTACCTCAGAGTTTACAGTCATATTAGTTAACAAACTCGTCACAATTTTTCATAGTATACATAGTTCTAAAGGTATTAGTAACAATTTAAGTAATCCATACAAAAAAGCAACCAAAATAAGTTCAGAACTTGAGTAAAAGATGCTGAACTCTCAGAAAGGGAGGTGGAGAAAGGTCTGGAAAGTCAAGACATCAGCTGTAATCTATCAGTGATTAGAAAACCAGCGTACATGGAGATTAAAAAAAAATCTCCATGGCAACCATCCAGCTGTGCAAAACACCTAGGTGGACCTAGCCCCGCCTTTGAGGCGCAGCTCCTCCTCAAAGCTGCAGTTTCCAAAGCTCTGAGCTTCCACCTCACAGAGCAGCCCTGCCCCATGACTGCCCTACTCAGCTCCTTCAGACTAACAATTAGAAAACACCTGGTGGAACTGTGGAAATGCTGAGTTCATTATAGGAGCTACTTCTCAGTGCAGTGCTGGTAAAAACGTTGTTCAAGGGTTAATAGAGGAGTGATGTTGTGATGACTTCTTAAAGGTGGAGTTTCAGAAAGACCCGGAGCTTTTAAAATGACAAAGGCCCAATTACATGGAGCTAAATTACTCAGTAACATTTCATTTAAGTAATTTTTTTATATACATAGCATTAAAAAAAGAAAAGAAAAAAAAGTTAACATAGTTGCACACCATACTGTCTCTTTAAAATAAAAAGTATTCCTGGTCCTGTTAAGCCCAGCCTTCCGGGACAGCGCCTGCAGAAGGTTCTGCGGTGGGAAGTGAAGGATGCACAAATTGGGAAAAGTTACTCCGACGTGGGGCGCGTGACAACGTGGCGGTATCCAGCCAATAAGAATCTATCATACAATACTTTCCTGCTATGTGCCACTTTCTATTGGTTGGGATTTTCTTCAAGGCGTCGGTAATTGGTTAGCCACAGAAGAAGTCCCGCCCCTTTTTCTTTGTTATTTAAAGAAGCAAAATGCCAACGCGTACCTCTGTTCTGAGAGCTGTGCTGTGGGAGGAGGACCGTTCTGCTGCCAGAGAGCTGGTGAGCTTTTAAACTTTGTTGTAGATACTCCAGCTTACTGTTAGCTTATTGTTAGCTTACCTCCACATCTAGTCAAAGATGTCATGGTTCCGTTAGTACCCTACACACAGTGCACGCAGGAAACAAGAATGTTTTCAATGATGATAATTTGAGGCTTTCAGGAAACTGAGACTTTCTGCTGTCAGTGTGTGCTGACCCTTCACCTACCAGGAGCCAACAAGTGTTTTAAAAATGACTCAAGATGTTTTCTGTCTGTCTACTGGGAACTTTCTCTGTGTTCATGTTTATAGCCTTAGTTGATCAAATGCATTGATTAACTGATCAGCAGGTCTGAACATCTTTATACAAACCGGATTTCTGGTAGTTTGCCTGTCAGAAAGATGCAGATGTTCAGTGATAATCATGATGATCATGAGAAGCAGTTCCAAGCCCACCAACTAATTGTGGCAAAGATCAACTATGCCTGGAAATTTCCAGAATAGTTGCTGTTTTTTTTTCCTTTAAGGTTGTTCAACCTGAGCTCTCTCTGTGTAGGCCGCAGTGTTAATGCTGATGCCTGTGGTGTTCAAATCAGAAGAATGGACAAATATGTAATGTTTGGAAGGGTTGTCAGGAAAGGGCTTCATCTAAACATAATGTGAGAAAAAGGTGACCTTGGGATAAGGAAGAATTTCAGGTCAAAATTGACAGATTTAGTGAAAACCAAACTAAGCATGTCAACAAAATAATCCTCTATGCCATCATGTCATGGTGGTAAAACAGGGGGTCATGGGTTCTTTCAGGCGTTGACCATGAAAACCATGAAGATTTTCCAGTATTTCCACAAACATATTAATTAAATGTAGAAGAGAAATTTTTTTTGCTATTTTTCTTCAATTTGTACAGTCTTATATAGATTATCTTAAAGAAAAATGTGGCAGTTAGTTATTTTAGTGGCTTCGTCTAAAGAGAAGCACTGCTAAGCTCTGATCCTGTTTTTATAATCTAGATGTTGAAAGGCTTATAAGTGAATCCATCCATCCAATTTCTGTACCCTTGTGGGTCAGGAGGGTTGCTGATGCCCATCTCCAGTGAACATTTCAGGCAAGAGGCAGGATCACCCTGGACAGTTTGCCAGTCTGTCACAGGGCAACACATAGACAGACAGGACAAACAATCATACACACTCACACCTAGGGAGAATTTAAAGAGACCAATTAACTTGACAGTCATGTTTTTGGACTGTGGGAGGAAGCTGGAGTACCCAGAGAGAACCCACACATGCACAGGGAGAACATGGAAACTCCATGCAGAAAGACCCCAGGCCGGGAATTGAACCCAGGACCTTCTTGCTGCAAGGCAACAGAACTACCAACTGTGCCACTGTGCAGCCCTTATGAGTGAACCAATATGTAATAATTTATAACATTTACAGTGTTTATTTTTTCAGGCTTTGGAATATAAGCAGGAATATGCTAAATTTAGTAGCATTTTTTTAGTGCTTATTAGTCAGAATATAATGACTCTTTATGCGTTGTGCCCAAAAATGTTTAATACACTAATATTATCTAATTGGTGAAATGTGTTCTGGCCTGACAGACATGTTGTCAGCTGTACATTTAAAATGATTCATTTATCAGTGATAACTGCAGCCCTTGTCGTAGCTTTTTGTGTTTTTAATCATATTATCTGTAAATTACTGAATTTAATTTTCAGGAAAAAGTGCAAGCAGCCATTTTTTTCTGCTAGCTGACCAGCAGTGCTTTGGTATACCTTAATACTAGTAACCCTAACAGACCTACAACGGTATTGTAAGGTCAAAGGTGAGGGTAGATGCCTTAATGCCGTGTTTGGACTTTAGCTGAGCTATAAACAGAAGCGTGTGTGAAAACTTCCAGAAAATGAAGTGATGTATAGAGAACCAGACGTTCTCTCATTGATGAGGCCCAAAAGGAAAACACGACTCAAATGAAAGCTTCAGGTTGGTCCTAGAGCTTCCTGGATTGGTGTGGAGTTTAATATTTTGCCTTATTTTTATTAAATAAAATGCTGTAAAAAGTTGCTTTTGGCTTGTGTTCGGATCATATTTCGACCTGGTATGTTCCAGATGCCTGACACAAAACATGGTGTAGACGATGTAGACCGAGTCAACCTGGAGATGGAGGAATATTCAACCATGTGTCATGTCCTTCTCAGAATTTGATTTGCCATATTTCTTTATTTTTCTCTTTCTTCATACCTCAGTCATAAGAAATCGGCCATGATGCTGCTGAGTTCACTGCCGTACCTGTACTTGCTGGCTGCCGCTGCTCTAGCAGTCCCTGCTCAGGAGAAGAGGGTCCATCACCAGGCCGGTCTGAGCGACCACGTCCACGACGACAGTCAGAACTACCAGTACGACCATGAGGCCTTTCTGGGCAAAGAGGAAGCCAAAACATTTGACCAGCTGACCCCCGAGGAGAGCAAAGACCGACTGGCGTAGGTTCTGACAGTCCTGGTTCTGTAGAAAAACGATCATTTCTGTCTTAATTTAGTTGTGGCTGGTGTTTAGCTTTCTTTTATCATTTGGTGACAAATTAAAACGTAAGGTTTCTATGAATATGGTTGATCATTGCTTTGGTCTGGCGATTCACAGCATCACTGGACATAAAACACTCGGGTCATTTTACAGGCCTTTTCATTTCTAACTGAAAATGGAGAGTAATTATTATAAGTTTGTTATGATCTTGGATGGAAATTCCAGGAGAAAATCTAAAGTGCTGACATAGTGAGGTAAGTTGTAATGGTCCAGTTCCTCATTGCTCCAAATTTTGCTTCATTATTTTGACGGTTTTCTTCTTTTCTTAATGAGAACTATACAAAAAATAACAAACCCCCCAAAAATGAGCAGATTATGTGGCTGTATTTTAATCTTAAGTTTCTCTTAATATTTTCCAAATTAATTTTCTGCATAAGTTAGATGACAATGTTTTATATTTACTCTGATGCTATTTTTGAGCAGGTAAACTCCCCCAGTAATTTTGCCTTTTTTATTTGAAAAAACAATAAATATCCTTGTATAGTGCTTTATCAAGTCCAGATTCTAAAGTGCTTCACTCTACAGTCACTTACACTCAGGAGCCACAGCTGCCATGCATCGGTGCCACCAGCAGGCAATGTGGGTGAAGTGTCTTGTCCAATCAGGACAGAGACAGACGGAGTGAGAATTGAACTGGCAACTCATTGATTTAGGGACAAACTCCCACCTGCTGTCGCCACCATCATCCAAATGACATGGATTAATTTTTTTTAAAAAGTTTAATAAGATTACTATTCAAGTTTTTAATCACTCCATAAGCTCCATATTTAGACAATCACAGCAACATAATCTGCAGACTAAAATATTATTTTGGCTCAGTCTAATGTCAAGAAGAACTTTTATGAAATTGATCTGTGTAAGAAATGACCTCAATAAAATAATTTAGACTTTCAGAAATAATCATGTTTCTCAACAGACTGTGTGTGGTTTCTGTTTTCAGTGACTAACTGTGAGTTTCGTCTCCTCTGACTTCGTCTCTACAGGAAAATCGTGGACCGGATCGACACAGACAAGGACGGCTACGTCACCCACTCAGAGCTGCACCAGTGGATCAAACACAGGCAGAGGAGGTACATCGAGGAGAACGTCAACAAGCACTGGAAGGACTACGACCAGAACCGGGACGACAAGATCGCCTGGGAGGAGTACAAGAACGCCACCTATGGCTACTACCTGGGTAACACGGGCTTCCTGTCCGACTTCCTACTTCACTCAGTCTCATCTAACACAGCAATAATCAGCTTTGGTAGTTACTCGCTGAACTGTGACTGAACAGAGTTTGTAGAATCAGTTGAGGCCGCTTTCTGTCCAGGTGAGGAGTTCAGTGACATTGAGGACAAAGACACCTATAAGTCCATGCTGGCCCGGGACGAGAGACGCTTCAAGTCGGCCGACAAAGATCGTGACGGCATCACCACGCGCGAGGAGTTTACTGCCTTCCTGCATCCTGAGGAGTTTGACTACATGAAGGACGTAGTGGTGCAGGTAGAGCTCAGGCCTGACACCATCGAGGTGTCCGTCTCTGAAGAGTAACACCTGGTTTTGCCCAGTAGAATTTGATAAGAAAATTCAACTGATCTGCTTGTGACTGTGGAGCCAGAAACATGAGCTGACCTGAAGGGGCCAGTGGAGCTCAGGCTGTGATGTAACAAGTGAAAAAATGGTTCAGTCGGTTTTATTCAGTTGGTCATGTTATTACTGGTGTATGCAGTAATATATGCTGTGACATATTGGCCTCATCAGTTGCAAAAATGACTGCAAACATTCAAGAACTTTTTTTTTTTTTTTATCATTGTCAAAATCATGGGGGCCGTTACTTTTGAGCTTTACATCATGTTATAATGTTATTCCCTCATCAAAAACATACCTTAAGTGTTGCTTTAATTATTTCATGCCTGCTTGAGAAATCCTTTTTGATCTCCATGGCAACCATTCAGCTGTGCAAAATGTTAGGGGGGACCTAGCACCTTTTAGGATGAAGCTTCTCCTCAGAGCTGCGGTTTCCAACCTCACAGAGCAGCTTTCCCCCGCAACTCCCCACTGAGCTCCTACAGACTAGCCAGCAGCAATGAGCAAAAACCTGGTGGAATTGAGTATCTGCTGAGTTCATTATACGACGTACTTCTGAGTGCACTGCTTCTAAGAACAATGTTAAAGGCTTGAAAAAGAAATATTGTTGTGGCCAAAGGGAAATGTCAGAGCAAGAGTTTTTAAAGAGACAGAGGCCCAAATTCAAGGCATTAAATTGTCTAAAAGTCATATTTCTTTTAGGTCATATTTGACAAGCACAGCATTTTCATAACAACTGAAGGTAACATTGTAACATTGATTGTGCTATAAAGTGGCACCATGTGCCTGGAAAACACACAATACTGACCCTTTAAATGAAACTCAGTAAATCACTTTGTTCTCTCTACAGGAAACTATGGAGGACATCGATAAGGACGGTGACGGAAAGATCAACCTCCACGAGTATATTGGTAGGTCAGCCCTGTTTCCAGTCTGACCAGTGACCTCTGCACTGGAACCAGCCAGTGTTCATCATGTCTGCCCTCACCAGGTGATATGTACACATCGGAGGACAGCGAGTCGGAGCCTGACTGGGTCCAGACTGAGAGGAAACACTTTGAAGAGTTCAGAGACGTCAACAAGGTGAGAGCTGCTCACACCTGTAACATTTTATCATGTCTTAAAACGTTACTGTATTTTCTCAGGATTTGATGTGACAGGCCAACACAGTCATGTATGATTATAACGTGGAAGAACAATTGGAAATTTCCAGGGAAATGTTAAACTGTTATTCAGCAGTTTTAGGTCAGAACTTTGAGTAGGCCATTCTAACACATGGATTTGCTTTGATCTCAACCACTGTAGCTCTGACATCACCATGATGATGGTGTGTCCAAACTATCACCATTCAGCTATGGCAAAATGCCTTGATGGACAGAGTGCTGCCTTCAAGGCACAGCTCCTCCTTCCAAACTTCCTCTTCACATAGTGGCTGTCACCCACCACTCTCCTATTCGGCTCCTTCAGACTAGCCAGTAGCAATTGGCAAACACCTCCTGGAACTGTGGATCTGCTGAGCTCATTATAGGAGCTACTTCTCAGTGAAGTGCTGGTAAAAAGGTTGTTAATAAGGTAGTAGCCATGTTGTGATAACTTCCTGAAGGCAGAGTTTCAGATAGAGCTGGAGTTCTTAAAGAGACAGAGGCCCAGTTTAATCAAATATGACTTAAAGAAGTTGGCGTTTCAGTTTTTCATTAAGAAAAAAAAAAGCTTTTTATAATAGAAGACAATGTAGTTACTTGATAGTGTACCGGTAATTTCATAGCACAATGTGCCTGGAAAATACATATCACTGTCCCTTTAAATTTGAGTTTTTCAGTCAATCTTTTGATGAGGAACCAACCAGTCAGTGCTTGTTTTTGTCCCAGTCGATGATGGTTTTTGTCCCAGTTGGTGGTGGTGACTTGTTGCTACCCGTCTCCTGTTCTGCTGCTGCTGCTGATTCTGGTCCAGTTCTGTCCAGCCAGATAAAATAAGGTTCTGTCTTCATTCATGCTGCAGGATGGCTACCTGGATGCTAACGAAGTGGCCCAGTGGGTTCTACCAGGAGAGGTGGACCATGCTGACAATGAGGCCAAGCATCTGATCTACGAGACCGACACAAACAAGGTAGAGGCATGGTTGCTTAGAAACGGTGCATTCATCCCTAAGTGTGCACTTAAAATGTTCCACTGCACAGTTCACTTTTGTATCAACCCAAACAGACCAAGGAATCAAAGGATCCCTTTAAAGCGTTGTTCTATTGTTTGATCTGTCTGGCTGTGATTACATGACACCAGATTCATATTTCTACAACATGAATTAGTTACATGACTTGATAAAATCAAAGACTTTTTACCTTTTCACTATGCACTATAACTGTAAGGTTAATGTTGTTAAAATGACTGATTTTATTCTCTAGTTGAATCATGGAGTCAAAAGAACTCATTACTGCGATTAAGTTGCATGTTGAGTTAAATGACGGGTTAAAACGTAACATTTTGTTTGGGACTTTGACTTGACTCAGGACCTGACTCCAGACATTAGACTGACTCTGTTCTGCCTCTGCTGGCAGCACAGCGATGTATAATTGCTTAATTAAATTCATTATTAATCAGCTTCTCTCTCTCTGTTCTTCATCCCTCCTTTCTCCTGCTTCCCTCAATCACCTCCCAATCAACCCTTGTTGGATGAAATGCTGTAATCACTCAACAGGACGAGAAAATCACCAAGAAGGAAATTCTGGCCAATTGGAACATGTTTGTGGGCAGCCAGGCGACCAATTATGGTGAAGATTTAACAAAGAAACATGACGAACTTTGATGAAGTGTCCTTGGGAAGTTTGGGGTTAGGGTGGCATAGGGTGGGTTAGACTGGGTTCACTTAAGTCTCTAACGTTTTGACTCTTCATTATGCGGCAGTCTTGGGTAATCATGCCCCTTTATTCATGTATGGAAAGTTTACAACTAGAAATGCACTGAGAAATCAGCAGATATGAGCAGTAACCTGCCGGTCACACACAGAAATCCTTCTCTCTTTTTTTAACCCTGATCAGGGATTGAACCATCCTAAGCACTAGCAGGTCTCTTTGATGCTGTTTGTTTCGGATGTAGTTACTGAGAGAAGACTCAAACTGCTTCTCACATGTTTCTTATGTTTCAAATTATTGCCAACTTTAAGAAGGAGCTGGCACTTTGAGCAGATAACAGGAAGGCTGCACCAATAAAGCGGTGTGTCTGCTCATGTTGCAGAACATGCTGGCTTTGGAAATGCTAGCAAGCTTTTGGAAATCTCAGTGATCTGCATTCTCTAAAGAAAAGACACAGATGGTTGTTTTATTGCTAGTTTTTGGTATGAGATGTAAAAACACGCTAAATGTGAATTCTGTCTTCTTAAAACTCTGTTTTTTAGGAACTGTTCTCTGTGTGATATTGCCTTTGCATGTTCTTAAGGACCGCTCCTGGCAGGAAAGCTACAAGAACATATTATTTCAATTCTGTTTCTTGTAGGGAAACCCAAAATTATTCTTACCCTCATCAGAACTTTCAGAGTATTTTTCCTGAAATGAGTTGAGCAGCTGTCAGTAGATGAGCACATATTCAGCATGAGGAAAAGCTGAACAGTCAACATCTCAAACCAGTCGACTGTCCGTTGATGATACGTGTTCATCCAGGAGGAGTAGATGCTGCTGGTCCATCTGCTGGGATTCCTGTTCAAATAACAAACTGAACTTGGCTGCATTGTTTGACCAGAATCAGATCAGAATGTCTACTTGATTTGCAAAAAAAAAAGTAAATTCAGCCCAATCACACAGACGGACTCAAAATACTTGATGTGATATGTTGTGAATTGGTGCCATTGAGTTGAAAGGTTTGGGGGAAAAAAATTGACATTTGAAAACTTTTATCCTTCTCAAAAACTGGAAAAAAAAAATCATCATTTACGTTACAGCAGTCAGACCCATCTTATAAAAACTGAGCAGTGTTTTGCATATTTTCTCTCTTATTTTGACAATTGTTGAGCTGAGTCTTTATAGTTCACTTCCTTCATATATTCTGCCAATGCTGCCTCTCTGCCTGGGCTGCTACAAAATATTAATATTACAACCAGTCAGATGAAACATGTTGGTAAAATCCCCAAAATACTGTAATCCCTATTCTGCCAGGAGTATGAATAATTATGGTCTTAACTGTATTCCTTCTTTGAACAACAGATGAAATCTGTCTCTGCATTCTGATTGGTGCATCTCTGCTTGTAGCTTCCAGGCGCATGCTACAGGAAGCAGACACATACTGTGTATGTCAGGATGGTAATGCTGAGAAAGAGGCTGTCCTGTCTGGGTTTTTAGACTTTTCTTTTTTATTCACTTGGGTTTTCAGATTATCACACAACACACCAAGGTTGTAATGTCAGGTATGGATTTGAGTGGATTTTAATAGGAAACAATGTTCAGAAGAGAGGAAATTTCTATTAAAGTGACTTAAGTTTAGCTGTCAAGAGCAGAAATTGGGGGGACAAAAGAGGTCAAGGATGGACTTTGTTACAGAATTTTTATAGTTTGACAATTAAAGTCTTTTTGTACAAATATTGTCTGTGGTGTTTATGCTGTATTGTATGATTTTTGTTTTGCTTTAGTTATTCTGTAAAGTAGCTCATCAACCTGTGATGGATGGAGGTTCACTGCTGCAAATCTGAGTCATTTGATAATCATCTTCATGAAACTGGAATAATATAATTGAAAGGTTCATTTAATCAGTAACTCAGTTCACACACAATATAGATTAATTCCACAAACTGTTATCAAGCCTTTAATTCTGATTTTCTGCTTCTAGCCAATGAAACCACATTTAAGATCGGAACATCACATCCTGATCTGTGCTTTTCCAAATAGAGCTAGTGTTCTAGAATCTGAGGTGACCCAAAAGCTTGTGTTTAAGAAGATGAGTCTGACAAAAGAAAGTTGTATACTGTAAAAACATATGTATTAGCATTTATGAAATGTCACTTTTTGTATTAATCAAAAGAGGCTGTAAATGGTGGAAATATGACATTGTTTTGCTGGAAGTAGAACTCTATGTTGCATTAAGAAAGTTCTCAATTTAAAATATATTTCATTGCTAAAAAAAACAAAAACAATTTTCCTCAATGAGTTTCACTTCAGGAGCTCAGGTTCTCCTGACCCATTTGATAAAGTAGAATTATTAAAAAGTCAATTTGTATTTTATAACTGTAGACTGAAAGGAAAGGGCTCCTTCACATGGCTGGTCAAGTAGCACAGACCACAAGGATGTCCGACACATTTAAAACCAAGACTTCAGTGGGTTTTTTTCATCCAACATGTTAACTGAAAACCCAGAACTGAGCAGAAAAATGCAGGAAGGCAGTCAGGTATAAAGTTGATGAGACATCCCAGTGGCCGTCTAACTGAATGTCCATTAGAATGGGTGCGGTCATGTGACCAGTACAGGTGCGGAAAGGCTGAATTTGAGCCCAAAATTCAAGCTGCTGCAGTGTTTAAAGTCACTCAGTCAAAACACTGACATGTTACTGACACGCTCAGGTTCAGTGAGTCACATTCTGTACATTAGTGCTAGAACTCTGAACAACAGCGATATGAAGCTCCTTCTCTGCCTGGGCTCCACTTACACAGAGCTCAGTATGATCAACACCAGGGAGTGTTTAGTCCTCGCTTCCTCTTGGCCATTTGCCATAAATGTGTAAATGTCACATCAATGATTGTCACATTTTCTGATTCCAACAGAGAAACCTACAGTGGGGAAAAAAGTATCGTCACCAATTGTGCAAGTTCTCCCACTTAAAAAGATGAGAAAGGCCTGTAATTGACATAGGTAGACCTCACACAGAGGTCTACTATGAGAGACCAATGAGAAAAGTTAATCTCAATACTTTAATATATCCTTTGTTGGCAATGACAGAGGTCAAACGGTTTCTGTAAGTCTTCACAAGGTTGGCACACACCGCTGCTGGAATGTTGGCCCATTCCTCCAAACAGATCTCCTCTAAAGCAGTGATGTTCTGGGGCTGGCAACACGGACTTTCAACTCCCTCCAAAGGTTTTCGATGGGGTTGAGATCTGGAGACCGGCTAGACCACTCCAGGACCTTGAAATGCTTCTTACGAAGCCACACCTTTGTTGCCCTGGCAGTGTGCTTGGGATAATTGTCATGCTGAAAGACCCAGCCACGTTTCATCTTCATTGCCCTTGCTGGTTTTCACCCAAAATCTCACAATACATGGCCCCATTCATTCTTTCATGTACACGGACCAGTCGTCCTGGTCCCTTTGCAGAGAAACAGCCCCAAAGCATGATGTTGCCACCCCCATGCTTCACAGTTGGTATGGTGTTCTTTGGATGCAACTCCGCATTCACTTTCCTCCAAACACGACGAGTTGTGTTTTTACCAAATAGTTCTACTTTGGTTTCATCTGACCATATGACATTCTCCCAATACTCTTCTGGAACATCCAAATGCTCTCTAGCAAACTTCAGACGTGCCTGGATATGGACTGGCTTAAGCAGGGGGACACGTCTGGCACTGCAAGATCTGAGTCCCTGGCGTCGTAGTGTGTTGCTGATGGTAGCCTTTGTAATATTGGTCCCAGCTTTCTGCAGGTCATTCACTA
>NW_015114288.1:47019-49519 GCF_001443285.1 Poecilia latipinna | reverse complement strand
GTTCTCTGTTTTTTCCAAGCTCCAGCAGGTCTGGTGTTCTGTTTAGCTGTGACTCCTTCCTGGAGGAAGAGATAATGGTGCCAACAACTTCATGTTCTCCTTCTGCAGCTGGTGGACGAAGCTCTGTGTTTCAGAGTTTAACCTGGCCAAGTCTTTACTGTGACTAACTCTACGTTCTCTTATATCATTGGTCTGACAAATGATGAAACCAGCCCAGAGCTCATCTGTTAATATGCGTTTCTCTCCTAGAGGAGTGACTGGACTGAACAGACTTCTTTAAAGGCCTTGATGTGTTAGGAATATAGAAATAAACTGAACTGAATTGATGTGCAGAGCGACGCTTCCTATTACACAGTAGAGTTACGAGCTGCATTTGTCCCAGTCATTATGAACTGATTTATTATAACTGTGGACACAACTAGCAGAACCTAGTTGTAGTTCCTGACAATAAGCGTTGCCTAGCAGCGTGACGATCTTACCTTCATCTTTTTGGCTATTTCTGTCTTCTGGTGCAGAATGTATTCAAGAATGGCCTGTTTTTCATACAAATATCCATCTGGGCTGTGGAAAAAATAAACAAACATTACAGTATGTATGTATGAGTGTGTGTGCACGTGCAAAAAGTTACTTGTGACTCTACAGTGAAGTACCACAAACATTAGCTATCAAAGATATAAAAATCTTTTGAAATACAACAAAAATGTCAACAATGTCCACCTGAAAACTGTTTACTGGTGTCACAAAATGAGTTGAACTTTTGTGCAAGTAGTTCTATGTGCTTTGATATATATGATCTCAGCTGTTTTCTGTGCTTTTTATTACATACAATGAAGCCATAAATCATAACCTGTGTGTGTATATGTGAGAGTGCAGTGGATGTGAGAGAGGATCATACGTCACCACAGGGTCCTGGCAGGGCTGCAGGGACAGGCAGCAGCAGTCAAAGTCTTTGATAGCATCTTTTCCCAGACGGACGCTCTGGGTTCCATAACCAGACGCCGCTGAACAGGATGAACAAAGTCAGCTGGAACACTTTACAGATAATTTCACTGAATCTAGAAATAGTTCTGTATAAATATCTGAATCCAGCTCAGGTTTCTGTACCAGGCTTTGAAAGGAGACAGGCTGGGCCAGGACTGTGTAAAGGTCAGAGTTCAGTTTTTGGATATTTCCAATGTTTTCCAGTTCTCGTGTTACACATTCTTTTGAAATTAATGTCTTTTGATCTTTTTTGAGGGGATGTACTTTATTATTATATTAGTTGCAAATGCTCTCAAAATGCCAATATTATAATTTATTGCAATAATTTCTGGGACAATTTATCGTCCAACAAAATGCGTTATTGTGACAAGTCTTCCTAGCTAAATTCCAGGGATGAATCCAAACATAATAAACAACTTAGTTGATTTGTATAATTGCAAAAGTAATCAACTATATCAGTTAACAGTTTGTAAACTCCGAGACTAGATTTGGGATAAACGGAAGACAATGAATGGATTTCGGTTCTGACCCATCCCCTCATTAATATAGACACCCTCACCCTGTCTATTGAACTGGTGTGTATTTAGCTCAGGATCCAGTAGTAGCACCATTAGCCAACAGATGCTGCTGCTGAGTGAAGCTCACCTGTGTCCTTCCTCTTCTCATGGTAAGTATAGACAGCTCCGGCTGTGCAGTTCTTCCCATGTCGGGTCATGTTGTCGTTTCTTTCCCAATATTGCCAGCTGACAGCTACAAAAAGTATCAGCTAGCGTTAGCTGCTAAAACTCAGAAACTACGCAGCAATGTGCGGTGGCTTTATATGGATGTAGAACTAGAGAAAGGCTTCCTTTGGCGGGTAGCAATTCAACAATGGTCCCATAAATGAGTAATTTCTTGGAAAATTACTCTAAATAAATACGTTAATTCTTCCAGCGTTGTTGTTTCTTCCTTTTCCTCTTCTTCCTCTTCTTCTTCTTCTTCTTCTTCTTCTTCTCCTTGTCGGTTTTATGGCGGTTGGCAAGAAACTTTTAGTAGCATTACCGCCACTTATTGGTATGGAGTGTGGTTCGTGATGGTTTAAATATTTATTCTCACATATATTCTACATAATTCTATCTAAACATACACTCACACATTCACACTTAAAACATACATACTTATGCACAACTTTGTGTATCATGCCTTCATTCACAAACACGCTTACTATAATTAAATTCTATGAAATAATTTAGTTTTCTTTGCATGTTTACTCCCTAAATTCTTCCTCATATCTAATAAATTAATCTTCTCCTTAATCCTTTCAAACTCTCTCTTCATATATCTTCTCTCTATTTCATATTTATGGCATTCTAATATAACATGTTCTATAGTTTCATATTTATCACAATAATCACATTTGCCAGTTTTATGTGTTTGAATTTTAAAAAGTGTATAATAAAGTTCTGAATGTCCAAATCTTAATCTTATCACTCTTTCCTCCTTTCTATTTCTTCTTCTATTTCTTCTTTCTCCTACATTC
>NW_015114288.1:28258-44335 GCF_001443285.1 Poecilia latipinna | reverse complement strand
ATCCTCACATATATTCTACCATAAATTCTATCTAACATACACATTCACACTTAACACATACATACTTGTGCACAACTTTGTATATTATGCCTTCATTCACAAACACACCATAATTAAGTTCTATGGAATAATTTCGTTTTCTTAAGAAATCGAATAATTATTTGTATATGTTTACTCCCTAAATTCTTCCTCAATATATCTAATAAATTAATCTTCTCCTTAATCCTTTCACACTCTCTCTTCATGTATCTTCTCTCTATTTCATATTTATGGCATTCTAATATAACATGTTCTATGGTTTCATATTTATCACAGTAATCACATTTGCTAGTTTTATGTTTTTGAATTTTCAAAAGGGCATTAAGTCCTGAATGCCCAAATCTTAATCTTGTTATCACTCTTTCCTCCTTTCTATTTCTTCTTTCTCCTACATTCTTCTGAATTTTATAAAACCATCTTCCTGTTTTATCTTCATCCCACCTTTTTTGCCAAACTTTCATCAGTTTCTCTTTAACAATACTCTTTCCTTCAGCTTTACTTATTTTAGCTGTAAAACTAATAGGATTTTTAATTGCCCTCTTTGCCATTTTATCTGCCCTCTCGTTTCCTTCTACCCCAATATGTGCTGGAACCCACACAAATACAACTATCAAACCCATGTTTTGTATTCTAAATAATGTATGAAATATTTCTAATAAAATGTCCATCCTACTATCTGTTTGATTATTTTTTAAACTTAATAATGCAGAGCTTGAATCTGAACATATTATTGTTTTTAATGGTTTTATGTCTTCTACCCATTGTAAAGCCAATAATATTGCCAACATTTCTCCTGTGTATACTGATAACCCATCTGTAATTCGTTTTCCTATTTTTATATTGAATTCTGGTACTACAAACGCTATTCCTATTTTCCCAGTTATTTTTGACACATCAGTATAAATTTGAATGTATTGATAATAATTATTTATATATAATTGCACTGAATAACTATCTACACTGTATGATTTATCTTGTTTTTTTTTTCCATTACTGACATATCTACTCTTGCTTCTGTAGAATCCAAGGAGGTATAATTGATATTGGTGTTGTTTGACTAATTTCTAAATTATTCATTTCAAAATTTTGTATTTTATTTTCAATTGTCCATCCAAAACTCCTCATTTCTTTCTTTTCTTTTTCCCAACATGGATTTAAAATTTCCAGAGTTGGATGATCAACGTTACTGCCTTGCAAATTTAACCAATAATTAATTTCTAATTTTGTTCTTCTTAAATCTAATGGTATTTCTCCCATTTCTATTTCTAATGCTGCTGTTGGTGTGGTTTTAAATGCTCCAGTATATAATCTTAGTGCCTGATGTTGGATAATGTCTAATTTAACCAGATGTGTTTTAGCTGCTGAACCGTAAACTAAACAACCAAAGTCTATGTTGGATTTTATCATACCTGTTTCTTCTTTTTCTTCTTCTTCTCTCAGTTTTCTAGTGGACAGTTTGTAGGTGTACACCGCCACCTGCTGGATTAATGTGAGTACTTATCACATGATATTCAGTAACAATCGACCTCAGCTGGTTGATCATTTTCACCAGGGGCGCAACTACATATTATTCAGGTGGATGCAAAAATATAAATCGTCCCCCCCCACGAAGGAAGGTACATAAGGGTTAAGGAGCGTAGAAAACATACGGTCGCTCTACCATAATAAACAATAAACACTGATTGTGTGATGATGAATTACTACTTTAACTATTTTTTATATCTTTTTCCCTTCTAATGTTCTCTTTATTTCTTTTACTGCAGCAAGCTTTTTCCATTTCATGACTCTTGTCGTTTCTCTGCATAACTCTTGTTTAATTTAATGAAGCTCTAAAATACTAACTAAATACTAAAACTAAATACTTGCTCCTTATTTTCCCAGAGATGTCATAGTCTGAAAATCCTGCTAATATAAGGATTCTGACTTCATTATTCTCTGTCTGCAGCTCGTGCTGGACTTCCATCAGCAGAGGTCGCTGTTCCACGCAGCTTCCATTACTGTTTCCCGCTTCAACAGTCAGTCAACCTACTTGCTTCCACCTCGTAAGAGGGTCACTTTTCCATGTTTATTACAGTAGTTCTCCTGCACATTTCCACAAAGCTCTATGCATAGACGGTTCTACGGGAACCAACAGGAGCCATAACAGTACTGGCCCCTGCTATGGCCCCTGTACTGATGAGATAATATTATATCAGTTTCTAATAATGATAGGTGCTGAGATAGAAAATGTAATCTTGGACCAATTATATTTTTTTCCTTCGCAGTTTTACTTTCACAAAGGATTAAAAATGAAGGTGTTGTTTTCCTGACTTCAGCCATATTGAGAAAAGATCAGAGTTTTCAATCTATAGCTGCAATTGGCTCTTTGGCCCTCTGCCTCACATTAAACGATGAAACATTCCCCTGCTTTTTGTTTCATTCTTTTGTTATGTACCACCCTAAAAAGGCACTGGCCCCACCTTGGCCCCTGTGGTAAATTAGGTCTAGAACAGCTACTGGCTGCATGATTAATTAAATCCTTTGTTTTCTGACCAAATGTTTACCAACACACTGGAATTAAAAGAATCGTCTCTCTATGCCTTTCTTGATATAGCTGAGTGTTTTATGAGAGTATAATTTATATTTTTCTTAGCTAGGATTTGAAGCACAAAAAAACCCCAAAAACATTTACAGTGGTACTAGTCCTGCTAATTATAAACACTTCAGACTTCAGATGGTGTGTTGTTGCCAGTTAGACAAATGTTTTCAAATGATAAAGAGAGAAGTAGAAGTTTTCTTCTGCCAGTGGCTTGAAAGTGAAATCCTTCCAGATAGTGCAAATTCCATGACTTAGGTTTAGTCTAAACCATAAGGAGTTTTACTTAATATAAAATAAATATGAGTACACTGAATAAACCCACATGCAACCAAGTAATGACCTGATGGTAATTAGTGTTTAGTTTAATCCAAGCATAGCTGGAGCTGTTCTGCTTTTGGCATCAGAGGTTTATTAGAGAACATCAGAGAATGAAGAGCAGCATGAAGACCAGGGGACGCAGCGCCAGGTCAGGGAGGAAGTTGTGGAGAAGCAAGGTTCTCCACAATTTCCTATAACCCAAACATTGAACATCTCCCATAGCTCTGGTCAGCCTTTAATCTGAACATGACATAAGAGGTAATTCAAGGACAATCCTGTCACCTATCATAGGTGACAATCAAAAGGTTTAGATCAAAGCATTCATGTGTGTGAATGATCCAGTCAAAGTCCAGACTAAGTACAATAGAAAATTTGTGGTAAGATTTAGAAAGTGATGTTCACAGACACTCTCCCTTCAGTCTGACTGAACTTGAGTTAGTCTGTTGATGTGTAAAGCTATTGGAGACTTTTATCAAACGACCTGTAACTGGAGTTGGAACTGCAGCACAATATTGACTAATACACACTCTACTAAAATCAGTGGCGCAACTGCACATTATTCTGATGGATGTGAAAACATAAATCGGCGACCCCCCACCCTCCCTCAGGAAGGAACGTACGTTAGTGTAGAAAAAAATACACCACCCCCCCACCTCCCGAGGCGAGGGGTGAGAGGGTGAAGGAGCGTAAGGCGCGATGAAGTGTATGGAAAAACAAACCGCCCCTCCAGACAGGGTTTTGACGCCCCCTCTGGTGCTGCGCCCCGATGCGTTGCATGCGCTGCATACCCACTTTTTGCGCCACTGACTAAAATACATAAACGTTTGTAGTTTGAATGTAAAAAAAAAAAAAGTTCAGCAGGCACGAATACTTTGAAAAGGCACCGATAACATTAATCCACAAAAAGTAATTTAAGGACATCTTCCAACCTGGTGCATGTGTTGAGAGTGATTTAAAGATGCCACTGCTCTGATTGAACTGTCTAGCTGGGCAAAGGAGATGCTGCTCCATCACTACATAACGAACACCTGCTGGAAATCAAAAAATATGAGTCACAGGTTGGTGGTGAGAAAACTGGTATTGTGCTGAAGCAGCTGTGATGGTCGCAGTGCCTGCCTTTCCCTTATAAGTCTTGTTTTATTCAGCAGCATTTCCTGTCTGTCTGACTGAGCTTCCTGTTTGCAGATCCATACAATCGTTTCAAAGCCACCACATTCACTCAGTCAGATGGCTGAAACCTGACAGAGCCTACATGCCAAAAACAGGAAAGCAAGGGCAACTCTTTCTGCAGAACAACCTGAAAGAGATAAAGAGAGCTACAAAGACAGGCAGACAGAAAGAAAGAGGAAATAAAAAAGCAAGCAAGTAGAAAGATTTGTTGCCTTTTTTCTGCTATATTAAGGGAATCTATGTTGAGAACAGTCAAAAAGACAAATATGTAAAGAATAACAAACTAAACCCAGGAAGAGTCTCATCTCCTCACACAGATAAACTCCCTTTGCCCTGCGGCCACCGTTGCAGCAGGTCCAGACTGGACCATATAAGGTCTGACATTCTAAGACTGTTTCACTGCTTTGGAAATGCAGTTTGGAGTTAATGAGCTGGTAAGAATGGCAAAGCTGATGCTAAACAAGATAATAAGTTGAATCAGACTTCTTACATAAACAGCTATCCCCCGTGGATACCCCACCCAGCAGTTAACTCAAGACCACTTCTCTTTATCTGCATGCTTTGAACTTGAGGACGTTATCACAGCATGTACAGAACATCTTCTTGGTGCATAGCACAAGTATGATTAACTGAGATATACCAGTAGAAGACACATTTCTACAATTCCTCTGATCTTTCTAAGGTTTGTATTCCTTTAAATGTGTTGATGATCTGATTTGTGACAGACTTTTGATTAACCACACATGGCAAGACAGATTGATCAGAAATACCCCAACTCCATTGGTTTCATTGTAGACTATCTTAGAACCGAGTTCTAATTCATTGTATCAACATGTTAAAATAAGACTTTGATTAATATTATGTAAACAAAGTTCTTTTGCGCCTCGAAACATGGAACCACAGTTCCATGTTTCAAATAGGTGCATCTATATTGCGATCCATTGATGTATTTATTGAAATAAATACACTAACCAATCAATCAGTCAAACAATAAGTTTATTTGTGTTTCAGTAACAAGGCAGTTCAAAATGCTTTACATCATGAAAACTCAAAAAAGTCCTAAAAACATCATACAAATGTATACTAACTGAAACACAAATGGGTAATGAAATACAGGTTTCCATCGCAGGATTTCATTAAATTCAAGGCCTTCAAAATGTGTGCAGCGAAAAACAACTGATAGGTTTGATTTTTGTTTGTTTGGGCTGGTCACATGAGAGGAACAAGAATCCAGCTGATCAGAGGACATTAATAAATATTTTGACACATAAGCAATATTTGACAGTTTTGACAGATTTTGAATGGTTCAAGGTAGAGATAGGTTGAAAGGGTTGATGCACAGTGGCCATGATGGATTCTGGTGTCCATGTAGAAACAGAACCAAACAGTGACAAGAATGAATCTGTTTAATCCTGTCTGAAGTTGTACATCTTTTAGTTTTTGTGCAACTTTACCACTCATAAATGAGTAAAAGCTGTAATCTACCTGGATCACCTCAAATGTTTGTGATATGCCATTGATCTCTCTTCTGATAGCAAGGCTCACATGGTCGGTTTGAAACTTCAAGCAGCAGACAGTCCTCCTGGGGAGAAAATGACCAAAAATACAAAATAACAAAAATGGTGAAGGGACCTCTATCTCATTTAAAAACTTTGGCAGCAATAGCTAAAAGCAATCTTAAAGAACATGTTTTCCCGTCTTACTTTAACATTTCAACCATAACAAATAAGGTGAATTCAAGAACTTCAGTGTCTAAAATGGTTGTAGATTTTTTTCAAGACCTTCTTTAAATCATTCTGAGGTACTGAAAATGGGCACATGCATCAGGCTTTTTTTTAATATACATGGTATCATATCAAATAGAAATATTTGTTTCTTAACAACCCTTCTAATTAAGGGTGCACCGATTGCAGTTTTCTGGCCAATCACCTATTACTGATCTAGTAAAAATCCTGACCTGCTGATTCCGATTTTGGTCAATACTAATTTTTTTTTGTCTAAAATGTTTCTAAATGGAGCAAGAAAGTTAATGAGTTGCCAACAGTGAGGTGACTATTGTTAACTGCGAACATATAGACCTGATTTGGTGGGCCAGTCTGTTAGTCAGCCCTCTCTCACAGCAGAGCAGAAGAAGGTAACAGTTGATTTAAATACCTTTGCTGAGGTAGATAAAATTGGTAGTTACGATCAGCTTCACATGTAAAAATCAGCACCGATAAATAGGCTGGCCAATAAATCGGTGCATCCCTACTGCTAACCATTTAACAGAATCTCACTTCAAAAATCTTAACCTATACCTTGAAGGACAGGACTTTTCAACACCTTAACTGTCATGAGGACATCATTGACCCATTGACTAACATGTAAACATTGATGAATGGTAAAATGAATAACTGATCATTGCATTCAGTTGTCAGTGTTCCAGCTTTACTTTCCCACTGACTGATACGAAGTGGTAAAATTTGAAGTTTATTCTTCTAAGGAAAATTATTTGAAGGATCTTGTTCACTAGATGATCTTTGTAATCCTTGCAGAGGATTATGAAGAGGATTAATTCATAACAATGAATGAGTTAATCTATAAAATTATTATGGAATATAGCATGGAAAAAAATCACTGTACTTACTCATCTGACACTGAAACTGGTCTGCACAGTCAATAATAACATACGTGTTCATGATGGAATTTATTTATTTATAGGAGCAGTTTGTGTTCATTCACACTGAATGAGACTTTTACATCTCCAAAGATAAGGTCCTGGTCATTAGAGACACCCGTGATGTTCTATCAAATTCTGCATCAGCTCTAAACAAACTAACTTGTGGGATTTCTGGAAGAGTCCACAGGTGAGAAAAAGAGGGAACATTACTAACAAAGGTGGTAATCTGCAGCTCACTGTCAGGCTTCACCTTCAACTCCAATTGTCCTTTAAGATTAATTTGAATTCAAACATCAACTAGAGTGATTTTCAGTTTTTTTTTTTTTTTTTACGCTGACCCATCTGTGAACTCTGTAACTGTACTCAGAGTCATCAAACTTCAGCATCTCTTCATCTCATTCCCCTCCCCCTTCTCCTGCTTGTGGTCTCTGGGTGTTTGTTGTTAGTTTCCTGTCACAGAGGAAGTGCCTCACCCTGCTGCCTGGTTCCTTATTGGCCACACCTTTGAGGGATTGTGATTTTTTTTGCAGGGGAGCAGATAGATAGAGGGACCGGAGTCAGGATCTGAGGACAGGAGTGTGAGATGTGGCAGATGTCAGATCGATGCACAGGATGGTTCAACTGGAGATGACTGAGAGCTGGAGGAAGGCAACAAGTTTCTGGCAGGCAGGAAATGGCTTTGTGTTGCAGAAGGTAAGCATGCACAAAACAGCTTCACGAAGAACTGAGCTCAGTATTTACCTTAGAAAAAAGAACAATGTGTTTTTAAAAAAATATATTTTAGATTTTCTTGATATATTCAAGAGTTTTGTTACAAGTTTTCTCACTTTGTTTTACTTGTGTTATGGTTAAGGTCTGATGTATTTAAACAATACAAATGAATTATTCTTTTTTTCAACTCTAGCACTCCTTATTTGAAAGCAGATCAGCATAGGAGTGTGCTGCAGAGAAGGGAGGGTATGCAGTACAAGACTTTGACTAGGACTCAGAGCTCAGCATCAACAGAACTTCTCCCCAACCTGATAAACATTTCATCATCTACTCTACTGGCATTTGTGAGTTTTTGTTGTTGTTTGTTTTGGTCAATGTTCTTCATTCTTGGTCTGGTCACTCCCAATCCTTGTACCAGTGCCTTGATTTTATTGACGCTGGACAGGTTTGGGAGGCGCTGTGCCAAAGACTGCCGCCTTGCTCTCCTCCATCATTTCCACATGAAATAAAGATGTGTCCATTCTTACATCAAAACCTATTTGAACTGATGAATTTGTCCTGTTCTTGCTTTTCTTTATTTTTTTGTGATTTTCAAGAGAATCTGTTCCTTAGAACAAATAATTTTTTAACTTCATGACTGTGACATGTATGACATTTATGACATGTGGTGTAGCATGAAGTTGACTGAAAAGCATTTGAATAAAAAAAAACATCTCTTTTGCATTAATGTACTTTTTCTTGCAAAATGTTGCAACGTTTTCAGTATGGACCAGAATGGAGGGGGTTTTCAGTATGTCATTGATCAAATATGAATATGAAAATGATTTAGGAGGATGTTGGTGAATGTTGATGAGTGCTTAGACCATCATGATTTCAGACTGCTAGCAAACTTGGAGACCCACTTGGGTAAACCAGGTAAGCCTTATCAATCTGAACGGAAAATTTAAAGGGGCAGTTTCATGTAAAATTTACTTTTTAAAAACTGTACATTGTGTGATGTTATTCAGGAGTCATCAAAAACCTGAAATATTGCTGTGATTCTTTCATGCATGTTTGCGAAATCCTGTAATCTCCATGGCAAAACACCAGGGTGGACAGAGCGTCAGCTCCTCCTCACAGCTGGAGTTTCTAAACTTCCCAGGGTTTGCCGTACAGAGCAGCCCTCCTTCACTCAGCTCCTTCAGACTAGCCAGCAGTAATTAGCAAACAACTGGTGGAACTGCTGAGCTCATTACAGGAGCTACTTCTCAGTAAAACGCTGGTAAAAATGTTGTTAAAGGGTTAAGAGAGGAGGCATGCTGTGATGACTTCCTGAAACAGAGTTTTAGCGAGAACAAGAGTTTTTAAAGAGACAGAGGGCCAATTCAAGGGGTTAAATTACAAAGTCATATTTGATATGAACAGCATTTTTATAACAATGGAAATTAACATGATTATTTGATTGTGATATAAAATGGCAACATGTGCCTGGACAACACATAATACTGCCACTTTAACATCTAATTAATAACATCCATCACCTGCTTGTACTTGCAAGATTGGAGGCAGAGAGGAAGGGGTCAGGGCATAGGAGTGGTGGTGCTCGTCTCTAGTGGTGATTGGGTGAGAGATGGGTTACACCCTGGACAGGTCACCAGTTCATCATAGGCCAACAAAGACACATGCACATACTAATACCAAAGGGAAGTTTTAGAAAGACCTATTAACCTGAAGTTTCTGGACTGTCAGAGAACCTGACAGATAAAGTGAAACACACTGATTAGCTTCGTCATGACAGCAAGAGAGCATCCAACAGCTTCCTCACAGCCGATGTGTTTGGAGCAGAGACAATGGGCGTAAAGAAGCTGGGTTTGAGTTTCATAGCAGCCGCCTTATTCGCATGATTGCATTAACTCAGTGGCTGCAGCTTTATCAGATGCTCATATTTTGTTGGAATATCCTGTTCTGCCACATTCCTTGCCTGTTGCCATCTGTTTCATAAAGAAAGAAAAAAAAATATGGGTAAAAAAAACAGTCTGTATAGCAGGGGTCCCCAAGCTACGGCCTGATCCGGCCCCCTGAACAATACTAGAGAGCATTCAGTGTTTTTTTTCATATATGTGGAATTTTCTTCAACCACCAGGGGGGCTCTTGAGCAGATATGAAACTTAGTTTCCCTCAATGGAATATATACTAGTCAGTACCAGTCACCGTTTCGCTCACGGTTTTTTTTCCATTTGCATTCTGGGTAAAAATCTATCTACAAACGCGAATATGTCGTCGGCAGTAATCCACACCCCCCCCCCACCCCCGTCCACAACTTCACTCTCCCTCCACCCCCCAGTCAACAAAACTGGTCTAAGGTTTCTTTCTCGAAAAACTAAGACCGGCCCCCGACCAGAAAAGGGAACAGTCATGTGGCCCTCGCAGGAAAAAGTTTGGGGACCCCTGGCGTAGAGTTTTTCCCCCCCATACCATCACCATATGTAGGCTAAGCCTGAATGTTATTTAAGAAAAAATACATTTCATGCAGAAAGTTATAAATGGTCACAGATGAATAAGTTTGTCTAGTGTCTTAGCAACATCTAGAGAAACTCATGCATGTATTTATCTTTAGTTGCACTGCAACAGTGTCTTCACAGACCTGCCTAAAAATATCAATCCTCCAGTTGCAACTGATCCAAAAAGCTGCTGCTAGCGTTGTGACTAAAACCAGGAACATAGAGAACATCACCCAGTTCTAAAGTCCTTCCACTGGCTCCATGGAGGTCAAAGAATAGACTTGAAAATATCGTTGTTTGTTTAGAAGCCACTGAACGGCTTATCACCACAATAAATTAAGGATCTGCTGTTGTTGTCATGCATACAAAACCACACTAATTCCCACCATTATTATTTATTAAAGATGTAGCCAACATTGAAATGGTAGTGAAAAACTAAGCATACCCTAGAACCTAAATTTGCACACAATTTATAAACCTTACAATAGTAGAAAGTACTTCCTTTTTGTTATTATTGCTGTATTGGTGTTTAAGGCTAACGGAGACACAAATACAACACAGATAAATTAGCATGTTCTTTGTGTCTTCACATGTGAAAAACAAACGAAAGTAAAAAAAGACAACAACAAAAAAACAAAAGACTCAAAGACACAGACTAAACATTCTATTTTTCAGCGGTATCAGGAGGAGACACCTGATTGGCTAATCCAGAGTAGCTCCTCATTTTGCCGAGTTGTCCAGTAAAGCTGCGCAGACCGACTCTAGGAGTCAGGACAACAACCAATCTCCGGTTGGTTGCTGTTCGACAACCGAAACACAAGCAGGTAGGTTGGGTGGTTTCAGTGCAGTTTTCCTTAATTTCAAGCCCAGAATAATTACAGCAATGTTATTATGAAGTTATTATCAACAGTCTGTGTGGAAAAAGTTTCGTTCTGAGTCACTGAGATTCTGTGTCCCGAACTAAAAGTTCGGTTCAGCTCAACTCATAGCTGGCATGCTGCTTTCAATAAGATGTAACATTAGCAAATTCATTCAGCTGTTACGGCTGTTGGTACTCCTTTCTGCGAGGTAAAGACAGATTTCTTGAGAGCATTTCCTCGTTGTAGAGTTGTTTAGTTTCTTCACTAGCCGCCCGGTGTTCAGCCGAAACCGACTCGGCTGTTCTCGGTGCTTTCCGGGGCCTCCATTGAAATGAGTGAGGGCTCAGTTCTCTGTTCTTTTACTTACACTATACTCTGTTTTACACCATTCAAGCATAACATTATGACCAGTGATAGTGTGTTTTACTTCATCTGACAGACGAAGTGAAACACACTCGTCATGGCTGCCGTTAACAGTTGAGCTAGATTGAATTTAATTAGATTTAATTAGACAGCCAGAGAACATGATTTCCTCAGACCTGATGTGTGGGGCCATCTTGAGATGGTCCATCCTGACAGGACAGCAGAACTGCTCACTTATCATCTGAGATATCCTGTTCTAACACGGTCCCAATATGCTGTCTTACGTTCCACACAAAGTCGCTGAAGTCTTTAAACATTAACTATAGCATATTCAGACATAGACAATTTAATAATAAAGAAATATTATAGCATGATGACTCAGGTGTTCCAATTAGAAGTCCCATAATTAAATAAGGCATTAGCATCATTAACACTATAATTAAAGTTTTAAGTTGTCAGAAAGACAGAGCCGTACAAGTCATATTTTCCTAGTAAAGTCTCAAGTTTCTAACGAGTGAAATAAACATTTTCACATTAAATCGATGACATCTCATCCACATAACCAAGATGCACTGTAGGTTAGGAATCTACACCTGTACTGTTTTATCTTTGTTGGCTAAATTACAAAACATCTTCACAAATATATGTTAATATCTATAAGCAATTATATTTTAGTAATGTAATCCATCTATAAATCTTCTAAAGGCTGATTTATAGATGTACTCTATATTTGTAAATAGGGTACAAATATTTATATGCGTAATAGGGTAATATCAACCCTATTACAAATATAAATAAGCATTTATACGCTAAGACAAATATTTGAAAGTGATTAAAACCTGCTCATACTGAATTTCTGAATGAATCAGCTGCAGTCTGGAGCTCACTCTGCCTTTCACTCTTCATTACTTGAGGTAAAAACTAAGACTTAATCTCAGACCACGAGCCTAAGTCAAGTTTCAAGTCTTTCTTTTCCTTGTGAGATAAGTGCAACTCGAGTTGGAGTTTCAAACTTGATTCACATTTCTGAGTAATGATTCCACATCCTTGATTTGTCAGCACAAACTACGAGCTTCCAGAGTCCTGAACATCTTCTACTTCATCTCTTCATCAGACGTGTTCTTCAGGTGTCTAGTGACTGGGATTCCTGCCAAACCCTAATCTATGCTTGGTGACGTATTCCTACACTAAATCTCCAAAAAATCCTATTGAACTTATAGAGTCATAACTAGAAATAAAGGAGCACAGAGCTTATAAAACAACATTTGAAGTAGCTCCTTTATTAATTCAAGGTGTAAACAGTGTGGATGGAGGTAAAGCACAGCATCCTGCACAGGGTGGAGAAGGGAAGCTCCACCAATGTGAATTGTCCTGGGGGGAAATAAAAACTAAAAGACAGTAGACTAATGCTGCAATAAATAGTCTATTGATTTCCTCATTGTGACGGAGCTATGTCTGACTGTTTTGTAATTTTAAAATTGCAGAGATATAGTTTTATTTCTCATGTCTCTGAAGCTCTCTGCTTTCTGTCTGCTTTCCTGTCAGGGATGTCGGAGCCTGCAGATCGTAGATGTTCCGTCTCGTCCATCTCTCTGATTGAGATCAAGACTGAGACGCATCGAGTCCTCCAGGCTTTTCTTGAACGAACCATCTCTACCCCCCACAAAGACAGGCCTGGCAGGATAACAGGAGCCTATGATGATCATAACAAGCACAGGTAAAGCTGGCATTTAAAAAAGCTCTGCATTGGTGTTTGAGCAATATTTTATGATGTAGTTACATTTTTAATTATTTTGATTTCATTTTAATTTATTTACACATTTTTATTCTGTATGCTTTTACTGTCAGTGCTTTTAATTGTGTGCTTTTTTAATATTGTTAATATTTTTATTTTACAATTTTCTCTTTTTTTAGTGTTATTTTTCAGCATGACTCTTTTGTTTCTCTTTTGAAAAAAGGAAAAATAAATCTCTTTTTTTGGAGTTTTCTGATTGAAAGTTGAAGTGCCTGTCTTATTTTTCCTTTGAAGTGTTTGTGAGCAAAATTTTATTGTTGGGTATTTTTTTCTACCCTAGACTCTTCAAAGATTTGATATGATTTCAGTTAAGAAGTTATGATATGATTATTGACACTCAAGACTCCAGTATTAAAAAGACATACACCTTTAGGTCTGAGTGAAAGATTTAAAGTTGAAATATTTTAAAAATAAAAGCAAAAGTTTGGAGAAAGCTATGTGTACTTTAAAGGTCCACTGCTTCCTTGAACAAACTCGCATGTGTCTGTGGGCTTTACAGAAAATGTTCAATACATTCCAAGGTTTCTTCCAGAAAACATGCTAAGCTCGGTGGTTGGGCCCTCGGTGGTTGGGTGCCGTGTTTTTGAGTTAAAAATGGTTTAAGGGCACAGGAAATATGAAAATATCACTTGAAAATTATGTGTTATTGGAAGATTGGAAGATTAATATCTGAACACCAACTATAAAGTCTGAAAAAATGCAGACATTAAAAAAAAACTTAAATAAATAAGCAATGTTAAGCCTGGTGGGAGCACAAGTTAAGCCTGGTGACCCACCAGTCTTATAATACACTGGGGGAAAACCTGCATTTAACATACAAAATCAGTCTCAGATTTTGAGCATTCATCTGATCAGTTCTGCCTGTTTTGAGCTCATTTAGGAATGCGATGTTTTAGATTGAAACTTTATTCATCCCTTTGGGATTTACCCTCAGGGAAATTGTGGTTCTAAATGTAGTCCTAAAATAGAACTTTTAGGACTGAAATCGAAATTTTAGGATTACATTGCGATTATGCAAATAAACTGCTGCTGGCCACGCCCTCCCAACTCAGTGAAAATGGCCTCAAACAGATGGACAGTGGTACAAGCTAACATCTTTTACCCCAAAGAGGACTCAGAAACACAATAAGTCAGCACAAAAACAGTTTTTTCTCACAAATGCAACCTTTTTTTTTTAAAACATATATATTAAAAAATATATATATGTTTTTTAGTTTAGAGGAGAAACAAACAAACAAACAAACAAACAAACAAACAAACAAACAAACAAACAAACAAACAAACAAACAAACAAACAAACAAACAAACAAACAAACCAATTTTCTGCTTCCAGCAGCCATTGTGCAGCAGTGAGGAATTTTTTGACTCCTGTCAGAAATCTTGTGAGGGTCGTCTGACCAAGCCTGGTTTATGGGGATATTATTATAATCTATTTCTCTGGTTTTTAGTGACATGGTGTGAACCTTAATTTAATATTTCCATTATAAAATATGGAACTATTGAATTAAATATGGAACTATTGAATTAAATATGGATTGAATTTTTGAATTTTTTGTATTATATGAAAAATTACAAAATTTATGATGCTTTTATTAGATGCTGTACATCAATACTGCTTTACTTAGTTTAAATTCCATTTTTCTGAACTAAAATTTGAAGAAATTTTTACATGTAATTTCTGAACTAAGCTGATTATTCAAAACATGTATTTTTCATACTAGCTCGTCGCCACAGTCTAAACGAAAGGATGGAGCAGATGCTCAAACGGAAAAAGAAGATGACAAGAAGACTGAAATCAAGGACCTGATGAAGAGGTCCATTATCCGTGGGAAAGGCTCACTGGGCCGGAGCAGCAAGCCCAAACAGTCCCACCCTGCAGAAGTAAGGAACTGTGGCTTTCATTTCACATTTAGTCCAAAATTAGTTAGACTGTCTTTACTGTCTCAGTAAAAGTCATTGCTTTAGTTAAAAAAAAAAAAATGAAATCCATGTTTCTGTTGCATCCTCAGTAATAAATGGTTTTCTTAAGGCTACGGAGAGATTTAGTCCCAGTTGATTTAATCCCCTTTAGGAATTATTATAATTTGTCACAGATAAATAGTCACAAAAGTTGTACTCATACTTCTGGTTTTTTATTTAAAAAAAAGGAATATTTGATTGTGACTCTTCAAACTGATCGTAAAAACTTTAAGACATCAGTTTAACTCCTCCACTAATAGTTTCATCTAAAGCTGCACAATATATTCAGTAACAGTTGCTATCATATTACAATATAATCAATACTTCAAAGCTCGTACCGTGAGAGATTAACATCCAGTCAGTGAGGTGAAAAATGTATTTCTGGTGATAGAGCATAAATATTCAGTGTTAATATAAAAACTGTTTTTTACAGGACAGCCTCTCGCCCTCCTCATCTTCAGATGAAGAAGAAGTTGAAAAAATGAGGAAGCAAAGACAAGTAATCAAAAGAAAGATTGCTTCGTTTTTCAAAAAGAAATTAAAGGAGAATAAAGAGAAGGAGAAAGAACAAAACAAGAAAGCGGCAGCAGCAAACGAGCCCATCGCTCATGGTGGGTTCCACTTCACAAACCTCTGAAACACATTTCCCTCAGAACCTTTACCCTTCTGATTATTTTGTGTTTGTGGAAACAACAACTGAACTTATAAGGTAAATGAAAAAAACAAAGTTAAATTGTGCAAGAGCTTAGCGACCTCGCATTACCACAATGCAAAGAAGCCATTTGCTACTTAAAGGAAGTCATGGCTCTAAAGATTGTTCTTGGAGATGACATTTAGTTTGACTGTTTTAGAAAACTAATATGGAAGGCTTGTCTGCAGAAAATGAATTTTCATCTGTATCTATAATGTTTCGAGAAACAGATCAACTTCCGGAGTTTTATGATGAAATAGTTCAGAAGCTGGAAGACATCATCAAACAGTCCACCAAGATAAAGACGCCAAGCCCAAAAGTAAAGCGACTTCCAGGTAACCACACTCACACCTAGTTCTGCTCATGTAGTGCATGTGAACAATATTGGATCATGCAGGAGTTCATTTATTTCAGTGATATAAATCAGTTTTAATTCAAAGTGTGTATTATTTCT
>NW_015114288.1:8434-24027 GCF_001443285.1 Poecilia latipinna | reverse complement strand
GGCTAAAGCAAACAAGACTCAGACTTATTTTATTGTCGTTGCACAAAGACATGACAGTAAAATTGGCAAATAAGGCCTATATTTTGTGTTATTCCTGAAATATTAACATGCACATATTTGTTCTTTGTCAAGATGAGTAGTGGAGGAGGGAAACAGGCGGCCATTTTTAGTTGGTTCCTGTCAGACATGAGGTCAGTGCTGTAGGATCTGATTGTGGAGCTGAACTGATGTCTCCATATTTCTGCAGTGTATGATAATGAAGTCGTGGTTCAGCAACTGGTGAAGCTGCTGAGTTCAGAAGGAGATGCCATGAACACTAAGGTAGGTCCCATTACATTATAAGTGACATAAAGGTAGAAAATACATTTGTTTATCAAATGTTAAAAGTTCTTTGGTTAAGCTGGAAAACAAGTGAATTTGGAATATTTTAGAAATTCCATAGAAATCTTTATTAAACTTAACAGGAAATAATGATGTAGAACATTTGTATGTTCAGCCTTCTAAACATGGCTTTTATAATGTAGAAAGCATGAACAGACAGTTTAATGTACAATTCAATAAAGATGAAGCTAACAACACAGACTGCTGTCAACCTGTGACCTTCCCCGGCAGATCCAGCAGGATCCAGAGCTGCGCTCCAAACTGTCTCGTCTTTCATACAGATCGTTTGAGCATGTTCTAGACATCTTCGGCAGGAATCAGGTATCTGAAGACCCCCCACTGAAACCGTCGACCAGTCCAACACTACAGCGAATAGCCATCTCCATGGAGGTGTCCCGGCGCATGGTGACGGCCACAGGAACGCAGCGGATAGAGGGCTACGCAGAGCGCTACATGGACAACTTTATCCCCTGGGTCAAAAGTCATGGAGGATGGGTGAGTGGTCCTATTCAGGTGCATCTCAGTAAAATGGAGTATCACTGCAACTGGATATATTGCATTGGATTGGAATAAATATTGGCTATATATTAGGTCTATGAACAGTAATACATTAACACTTGCAGTTAATCTAAAATGTTAAACAAGCTAATATTAAATAATGTCGATTAATCGCACCTTGACCTAAAAGCCTCTCTGCTGTGGAGAGTTATCTAGCTCACAGCAGTGCAATACATGGTATTGTACAGTGGTCAGCAATGCAGAGTTACAAATGTGAGTGAAAATGTGAGAGGAGAGTCAAATGTTTGTTTAAAGTGTATGCATTACATGCATACACTTTAAACTTTAAACATATATATATATATATATGCATTACATATTACATTACATATATATATGCATTACATGCATATATATATATATATATATATATATATATATATATATATATGTATTTGTGTATGTATTGAATCTGTATAATATGTCTTTAACTTTTTGAATCATATTACTGAAATAAAAAGTTTCTGATGGTGCTAATCCACTGAGGTGAGCCTGTAGAACCCAGACAGCATAAAGCCAAGTTTATTTTCCTCTCAGCTCAAACATGGCTGTGTTTTATCTGCAGGGAAAGGTGCTGGATATAGACAAGACTGAGGAGTGGGATTGATGCCATGAATGTGTGTTTATCATGAACCATGGCTCAAATGGATGATGTCATCTAAAATGGTCCGAGGAGCTGACCAGCAGAGTTTAATCTGACCAGTCACATTACATAGACGTGGTCTCTTTGGTTCCTTCTGCACCAGAGTGCTTCCAGTTGTTGTTTTACATTTAACCACTCAACCAGGGACCAGCTTATTGTCACTGCTGCTACTGGCCTTTGTTTTCAAGGACCTGCTATCCTTGAAACTAAAACTAAGTAGCTAAATCCATTTTGTTGTGGAAAAACAAAGAACAAAAACCAAATCGACTGCTTGTATTTTACCTCTTGGATTATGAAGTTCCACAGTGAGACTTGAACTACTGGAGAAGCTACTTTACTAAGTTATATTTTAAACTGACAAAGCTTGTGGAAAATATGCTAAAGATTATGGGGTGCCATTTCTAAAGTTACACACAAAATTTAACACATTGATTCATTTTGAAAGTCATATTTTCACAATTTCAACATTCGTTTATAAATGTCAGAGTTTCAAGCTAAATATTTAATTAGCAAGCTAAATATTTAGTTCAAAGCTAAACATTTAGTTAGTTATTTAAATATTTAGCATAGAGCTAAATATTCAGTTTGAAAAAATATTTGAAATATTTAGTTTGAAGCTAAATATTTAACTCAGAGATAAATATTTAGCCAATACACAAATTCACTTGCCGATAACTGAAAAGTGGACTACCAAAATAAAAGCGGGGTCTTGCAGACCTTGTATAAACTAATGCTGGTGAGACTGATTCATCTCGTCTTCATCATTGATTGCAGTGACGAGTCAGCTTTGAAGGATTCAGTCTCACCAGCAGGAGTTTTATACAAGGTCTGAACACCCAGCTTTTATTTTGGTAGTCTACTTCCAGTTCTCCACATGTGTATTTTTATATTAGCTAATTAACTATTTTGTTAACTAACTTAAATATTTTGTTTGAAACTCTTACATTTATAAATTAATAGTGAAGTATTAAAAATATTAATTAAAAAATCAGTCCCCATTTTTTCCCCCCTATGGCAGGTTACATAAGCCAAATTATTCATTTTTATTTGTGTAGCTTTACAAATGGCACCACATGCAAGATGCTCACTTTAATCTGTGCAAAAAAAGGACCGGTATGAGATTCTCACGGTATGATAGAAAAAATACCAGTTTCATTGTATTTCAGTATTTAAACACAAATTTGATGAAGAACAAAATTGATCAAATGATCTGTCTTTTTTCTTTAACAGAAAAGTAACATGTATTTCTTGTACTGCTAACAAGCATACCCTATTCCAGTTGCACTAATGTAAGTTATAACATTGATCAGTTGTTGATCAGCATGTCAGGTCAAGCAGAAAAAAAATAGAATCCAATGAATTTAGTTGTAGATTTCAAGCGATTATTGTGCAGAAAATTTTTCCTCTTAGCTGTTTAGCTTTTTATAGAGGAACACAAACATAAGTGAGCAGTCATTCAGGCCTGAAGGGGTGGAAGGGTAACTTTTCTCTCAAAACAGCTGAAGAAAAAACTGCAGCAGCAGTAAAGTACTCTAGAGGGGAAAGTTTAGTGGTTTTGAAACAGTAAGTTTTAACACACTGTAACCGTGGAACTGGCTCAGGACTCTGCAGCTGTCTCTTCACCAGCCAGAGCTGATCATGCTAAACATGCTCTGATTGAGGAGCATGTCAACATTCTAGAGAGTGCAATAATTCCAAAGCCTTTTTCTGCCATTGGTTGCATCGATGCATTTAAAAATGAAAATGATGTGATTCAGATCAACCCCACCTCTGAATATAAACAGCTTATCCAGAAATGGCTTTGGAAAAAAGTTGAAAACATGAAATGTTTGGGAAAATTCAGTGATTGCTGATATTTACTTACCTAAGTGCAACTCACTGATGGTCAGCTCATAAGTCTGACCTGATATTATTTTTAAAGACGTAAAAATCAGTTAACATTTACAGTATGGGTTAAAATACAGCCACAGACTCCTCATTGTGGGTGAGCAGATGAGTTAAATAGCTTCTCTTATACAGTACATATGTTTATTCTAAGCAATGTTATTAATCTTGTGATGTTCATACTCCAAGTGTCAGTACTGTAATATGATCACTACTTTATTATCAAAATATTTTTGCGTTTTTTTTAAATAATAAAAAATAAAACTAAAAATTTCTTAATGCAAAAATATTCAGGGTTATTGGATCAGGAATTTGTGGAACATGTTTACTGTAAAGACCTTTTTATAATAAATCTGTTCATTAAGAGTTCTTTTAGTCATAATCGAAGGGGAAATGTCTTTTACTTCCAAATGTAATCATATTGATAGATGAAACAAAAAGTAAATTATACTTGTCTATGCTTTACTACATTTTGTTTACATTATGTTTAATAATAATGTATGGTAAATAATGTGAATAAGTGTTTATTTTCCTGTAGTGTTTGCTACGCTCAGCACTGAGCCTGCTGTGTTCTGGTTAACCAGCAGCAGGAGGCCTCAGCGCCTCTCAGCCGTCCGTAACACAACCTACATTCTGTAATGCATTAAATGAAGAAGGGAAACTGTGATGTTTGTTGAATTATCATTGTTTTTTATTGCAGTTTACCTTAGTCATATTAGGCATAGTAGAAAATGTTTTATGTATTTATTTATTGCCAGTGAAACTGCTGATGTGGAGGATCGTGTACTGTAGATAATGTCCAACCTCTGTAACTGACTAAATGCTGATATGTCTTTTATTAAACTCTAAAGATTATATTGATGACTTGACTCTTGTGCTTAGTTTTTCTGTATGTTTTGGATATGTTAAATTCAACCTCTAGAAAATGTCTAACAGGAGTATTTATTCACAGCTTTAGTTTGTAAAATGTTTTAGATTCTCAGATGTCCCTGTTTGTTGTTTGGTTCAGGCAGAGACCTGGTGACCTAAAGAGAACAGTAGATCTAAATAGATGAATCTACAAACAATCATTGTACATATCACCATCTAGTGGAAGTGATTGGGAACTTCAGTGGAATCAGCTGATACTGACAGTCAGAAGCTTCAGAGCAGCAAACCGTCTGTAAGCTTCATGGAATGGATTTCTTTGGCAGAGCAGCTGCACCCACATCACCAAATGAGTCTGATGCAGTGGTGTAAAGCAGTGTTTTTCAAAGTGGGGGCCACGGCCGCAAGGGGGCGCTAGTGGAGCCTGAGAATGTTGGTGGGAACATGAGGAAAAAAGGAATCCAAATGTAATCTGTTTTTAAATCATTGTTATAAAATTTAAGTTAAAATAACTTCTTCAGTCTTTATTTAACCTGGATAAAACTCCTCAAAGTCAAAGATCTCTTTTACAAGAGTGCCCTGACAACTTATTGATGATGGAGATCAAGATAGTGTTGCCCTGCGACAGACTGGCGACCTGTCCAGGGTGACCCCGCCTCTTGCCCGGAACGTTAGCTGGAGATAGGCACCAGCACCTCCTGACCCCACTAAGGGACAAGGGTGTAAAGAAAATAGATGGATGGATGGATGGAGATCAAGATAGAAATAGCCCTTATTGTCCCACGGAGGGGAAATTCAGAAAAACAATGTTTACCATGGCCGCCTTTCTGATTGGCTGCCAGCCAAATGTATCACGTTGCTTTGCTCCTCAAGCTAGAAATGGAAAAATAGAAAAACACCAGAGGAACCGTCCAGCAGCCCTGCTGCAAAAAAACTAAACTGTGGAGAGGAAATAAAATTTCATGGGATTAATTTAAAAATCTGTAATTTTCTTATCAAAAGAGAGGCTTATGGTGGAAAATCTTATCTGGTAATATATTCAATATATCTTAATAAAGTCATAATATATTACCTGCTAACATTTTACAGGTAATATGTTATGACTTATTACCACTTCTAGGTCTACCTCGCTTGTCTTGGGTTGAACATCTTTTTGCCTTCAGAACTGTTGCAGTTGGTATTGATTCTCCTGTTTCCTGGTGGCAGGAGAGGCAGAGAAATGAGGATGTGAGAAAATGATGAACTGTTTCTGAAACTGGTCAAAATGTTTCTTTGGTATCAACAGTTCAAAGTCACTGGAACAGCTTTTCTTCCTCATTTTTTTTGCTAAGTTTATTCTTCCGCAAGTCATCTTTGCCACATGGAGTTGTTGCTATGTGATTTGTTGCTTGAGTTCTGTGAATAGGTGTACCTAATAAAGTAGCAAGGGAGTGTAGAAAGACTTGATTTTTAATAATGGACAGAAACAGTTGTATAGGTTTTACTTTATGATGATGATATAACAGCTTTTACTCCATTCATAATAATTGTTTCCAGGTTCTTTGACTTTTTATACTCAAACATCAAGAAATAAATCATACAGAAACAATTTCTACAACAAAAAAGTAATTTCTATAAAAAACATTCCCTTGTCCGTCAATTTAAACATCTGAAGACAAATTCTTCTTATACATTATGTCATTCAGACAGACTGATTCTAGTTGCACAACATAAGAAACCAAATGTTCACAAGTTGCTCAGACTGATTTGCTTTTAATTAACAAACTCAGTATCACTTCATTGAAATGAAAAGGTCATTTTGTGCTAAATAATCTTAATCTTGTTTTATTAGTCAGGAATATACTGTAACTTCTGGAGTCTGGCCGATACAATGTGAACAGATACAAAACTTACAATCATCCTATTTCAGTTTGAACCTTACACAAACAGCTTGTAGTGTGAGATTGAGTGTTGCTCAACCTGTAAAGAATCAGATCACACTGCACAATGATATTGTAGTTCAGCTATTTGTGATGAATTAAACATTAACCAGTCTATACCTAAATACTCATGAGATAACTTTATTTTTGCCTGTTTTTGATTCTAACTGGAGAGTTGAACTGTTGCTCAAATGGAAGACTGCAGTGGGGTTTTTCTGTCACATTTCCACAGATAAAATCAACACTTAGACAACTCCTTCTGTTCAGTAATGCAGTTCTTAAGTACAGCACAGGATCAGGAGGATGAGCCAGCTGAGGCTGCACCAAACACCACAGAATCAGCAGAAGATTTAAAAGGAAGTGGGTTTTCCCTCCAGCTGCTCTATGAATCTGCATTATACAAACTGGATGATGAACTACACCAGCATAAAGCTGCATCCACAGTGCCATAATGTCAGAAACTTAATTTAGTGGAATTTACACACAGGAAAAAGAATGTAAAACGGCAATCAAAGGTAACTATTAGGCAGCATTTTGAAAATGATAATGTATACAATTAATCATGATAACTAATTAAATTCTTATATTGTTTTATTTGCTGGAAAACATAAAGTTACATACCAATATATGTGTTCAATTGAATGAAGTTAAACACGACAAAGTGATTTTTGAAGCAACGTACGTCCTTAATATGTCACAAACACACACATTAACAGAAAAAAAGTTGCATTGGAATTACTGGGACCCTGTCACCTTAGAGCATTTCAAATCCATCCATTTCTCCTCCTTCAGCAGCACAGCGCCCCCTGCAGCTGCTGGAGTTCCTCCTTTTAGACGATTCAGCTCAGGCCCATGTGAGCCAGACCCAGGCTGCTGTTAGTCCAGGTTCTTCTCAGCGTAGAGAATTTGGCAGTACATCTGCATGGAGAACACCAGGGCCAAAATCTGTTGAGAGGATGAGTCACATGGTCAGAGAGCAGCGCTGCATCTGAACAGTTGTTAATTTCAACTGAGTTGTTCAAATGATGAGGACATAGAGATAAAGTACCTGTACAACACCGATGCACACTCCAAACACCAGGACAGGCCTGATGTTGCCACTCAGCCAGTTTTTGGCCTTCGCAAAGCACCCCTGTTGCAAACATTCACACAGAACATGTGGAGGAGGCTGACACAGCAGATAAAACGAGTGGATCAGAGGTAGAAGACTGACATCAGCACATGCATGAACAAGAGGAACTGGTCTTAGAAACTGCTTTTCAAATTCAGAGCAGTTTTTCTGGGTGGAATGGTAATAATGCGTTCCCCAAACAGCAAAAGGTTCATGTGCATCTTTGATCATTTTCCTAAACAGGAAAACATTCTAGTCTAATCACTGCTGCATGAAGCCTACCTGATATGTAGACCACAGAAAGGTTCAGCGCTGCTTGTGACCAGGGTCTCAGTTCACCAGGAGATTCCTCGTCTCTACATGTGGTGAATTTGTGAACATCTCACTTTAAAGTTGTAGTATGTAACTCTTATATATATATATATATATATATATATATATATATATATTTGTCTCTCGCCCATTTGTCTCTCGCCCATTACATTACGTGGTGGATGTAGCAATACCAAGTGACCACAACATCAGGAAAAAGGAGCACGAGAAACTGGAGAAATACCAGGGCCTCAGAGAGGAACTGGAGAAGGCCTGGAAGGTGAAGACCACAGTGGTGCCTGTGGTCATCGGGGCCCTCGGGGCAGTCACCCCCATACTGGAGTAGTGGCTAAAACAGATCCCAGGAACAACATCAGACATCTCAGTCCAGAAATGTGCAGTTCTAGGCACAGCCAAGATACTGCGCAGAACCCTCAAGCTCCCAGGCCTCTGGTAGAGGACCCGAGCTCAGAGGATGAAAGAGACCACCCACGGAGGGTGAGAGGGGAATTTTTTTTTTTTTTTTGTTACATATTTGTTGATTTTATCAGGACATCGTGACAATCTGTGAAAAGACTGAGTTCCTCGCTAGTACATGGGGTGATTGCCAGCTCTAAGACCCTCCTCCTGACTCTGATTGGTTGTTTTTGGTTTGTGCATTCCTTCAGACGGCAATAGTAGCACAGGGAGGAGATGGAGGAGATCAATCTTTTCACAGATTATCTGTCTCATACCATACTGTCACAAATGGTGACAGTTCGAATAAATATGTAAAAAACCTGTTTTTTATACAAGTTACATACTGCAGCTTTAAATATAGGTGTAGCCAAACTGCGGCCGACTTTTATTTCCTCTCCTGTGTGAAATGAGAGTCTTTTCTGCCTTAAATCTGTTCCTCCCACTTTATTGTCACTGACTCTCCCCAGTCACCCTCCACCCCCTCCAGCGACCCCCACCTCACTTTGGGCTCTAGTGAAATGTAGGCAATCCTAGTTCAACAGTAAATAAGTGTAGTCTCAGCAAAAGGGTTTTCCTGTGTGGTTACTGTCAGCAAATACTTGTGGGGCACAAACAAATTCATGCATCTGGAGCACATTTAGCTTCCATGACAGAGAACCAACCCAGACATGTGTTTGGGAAATGTTTGATGCTCCAAATGTTCCTGACAGAACTGAGCCACAGACCAACCTCACTCCATCCAATGCACTGGTCTCTGTCAGCGCCGGGGCAGCAGGATGAGGGCAGCGTTCCGTTCAGCACTTCATGCCAGTCTGTGGAGTTGTTGACACCACAGCATTTGAACTGCACACAGAGAAGAGCATGAGTCCTCTCTGCAACTTTACATAACTTCTGTTTGGCAGGGGGGTTCTGCTTATTTTTCATTACATTTTTTAAAGCGTTAAAGTTGGAGAGCTATGTCTGATATCTGATATTCTGAAAAGCGTAGCAGGGGCGTAGGTCTGAGAGAATCATGGGAGAGTTCATGCGTACCATCTTCTGCACGTTGTCCCAGGATTTTTTAAGTTCTTGTTCTGAATTATATTTCTTCATGCCGTTCTTTAAGTCCCCCTTGGCATGTGACTCCACCTGAGAAAAGACAGAAGAATACATACTTATTGAGACAATAATTCACCAGTTTGACTCACGCCTCAGCTTCCTCATGTTACTGTTACATTATGTTAATATTCCTGATCAGTTAACTCACTGATAGAACTGGGAGTTAGATTAGCAGAACAGCTGTAGCTTCACTTACACAAGGACAACATGTGACGACATGCAGGACCTTCCACCAGTATTCCCACCCCTTAAACTTTGTCATGAAACCTGAGCAGACATATTTTCTTCTCCTGTTTGGGTTTGTTTTTGCTCTCTTGATGTAGATTGGAGGCTCACCTGGTCATGGAGGTAGTATAAAACCAGAACCACGGTAATCTCTGTCAGGACCAGAATCAACAGGATCACAAAGAACTGCAAAACAGAGAAGAGCGCGTTTGGGTCAAAGGTTAGACTCTGAATTTAAAGCCGTCCTTTACAGCACGGTGTTCTCTTTCTCTATAGTACCGCCATAGTTATGTAAATGCTCAAAATCTTCCCAGAAAAAACATTTTTTAAAGTTATTTTTTATTTTTTTTTATGTAGTATTCTTACAGTGCACAAAAGACAGCGCTGCTCCTTTAGAGCCCCGAGGCAACCCAGGAATCCTGTTACCATGGTGATGCCACCAGCAACCAGCAGCAGATTGGCAGCTGAGAGTGATGGGAAGGACAAGGGCAGAGAGGAAAACTCTGCCTGCGTGAAGGACAGCCAGATCCCGACGCCGAACAAGCCACATCCTCCCAGCTTAAAGGCAAAGGTCAAAGGTCAAAGGGTAAAGTCAAAGCAGGATCAACACCAAAGGAAACAGAAATTACTAATTATCCTGTATTTCAGAGAGGTGGCACTGTTATTATTGATAGTGTTTTATTATTTACTTATTTTTTTTTACAATTTTGCTTAGAAAATTAGAACATATGAAAATAAGATCAGCAGCTTGTGACTGATTGGTGAAAATACTGACCCAGAAGATAAGATTGAAGACAAACATCAAGTATTTAACGCAGCAGAGGCACCGCTGAGACACAGACATCCTGCAAGACAGACGGACAGATCACAGCTAAGACCAACAGCTTCACTGCAGGGTACATGCACTTCTGTTTCTGCATAATTTTAAATAAATCATTTGTAGAGTCAGGATGATAATTAAGATAAAAAAATATATCAAGATGAATAATAACACACAATGTCTCTCCTTTAGGGAATGCGTTCACTTTGCTTCCAGACTCACATGGGAAATGCAACCGTCAAAGCAGCAGGATTGGCTGCTGCTTTACTCAGACATTGTTCTTTAAATGGAATCGCTGGATTAACTCAATAACTTGATTTTTTTCTGTATTTGGGTTTGAATGTAAATGTGACTGTAATGTATTTTGTTGAATTGAATGAATTGAACTGAGCTCAGTGAAGGAAGGGAAGTTGGATATGATTGAACTTGTTGATCTTATGATCAACAGCCTTTCCAGGCTGTGGAAAGATTTAAAATCCCTCATGATTTTCTTTCACTGAATGGATGATCACAGCTGAAAACACTGACGTATGTGTCTTGAGTGGTAACAACTCTTGTTTTCCAATTTAGAAAAAAACAAACAAAAAAAAAAACAGTTATCTTTTTGATTATTATAATAGCCTGAAATCACAAAATACATTTTGGAACAGAATATATCTTATATTATAGAGAAGGTTTTCTTTTGAGTTCATGTTCACTCATTTTATGTTGAACAAGTCTTTTTAAACTCCTCACATTTATCCATGAGCAGAGCATGTTTTAATAGAAAACACACATTTTAAAATCATCATTAAACTTTAATCACTGAGTATAAATATATGTAATTAGGTGTTTGTGTGCATAAGCACGTTTCCACTCCAAGCCCAATCTGAATTGTCCTTCCAGCCACCCTACACAGGAAGTCTAACTGCTGACAGGAAGGAAGCTCCCTCCCCAGCTCAATAGCCCTAATTATACTGCTGAAGGCATTTCCCATGTCTTCTCGCACTTACAGCATCTTCCTCTGATCATTTCTCCACAAAGTAAAGCCCTTTACTTTAAAAACCCTTAGGGTCAGGGGTTGGAGCTGCACACTATAACTGTAGCATAGCTGATGAAGCATAGCATATCCTTGAGGAGTCAAATCTGAGTCATGAACAGGAAAATTCAAAATGGCAGCAGTGATAAGTAGCTATGATTCCAAACAGAACCATGAAAACTGACTGCGGTATTCCTGACCTGAGAAATACAACAGAGCCAACTTTCAGCTGGTGTCTTAATCCAAACCTTCTTTTAAACGTCATTTGAGCATTTTATTTTCTATCATGTTAAACCATGGTTTTCCCTTTTTTGTGGGGGAAATAGGAGTCTGAAAAGTGAGTTGAGATTTCAGTATTCAGTTCTGTTTCTTCTGATGCACAAAATAAACTCCAACGTATTCACTTTCTGTCTTCACCTGACTATAGGCACAGCTCACCGGTTTTTAATTTATTCTCTGGCCTCTGAGGTTTGCTAGACAGCATTATTGAACCATTACTGAAACATAACTTATATAGTAATAATAATAATAATAATAATAATAATAGGTGCTTTCCATACAAAACACATAAAATCAATGAAAAGCTACAACAGTAAAATAAAATCAATTGACAGGAGCAGAGTTAGGTTCTACAGCAACAGTCCAGAGCCTGACCAGTCCTTCATCTGGACATGGAGACAGGATGGACCAGCTGCTGACCTACCAGGACACAAACATCCATCTGGACTGACTGGACAGGTGATCCGTAATCAATGAAATGGCTGAGAGGCACATTGTGACTCTGAGCAGCAGAAATCAAAAGCTGAGGTAGGAGCAGGAATCTTCTGAAAGCAGTAGTGTAAGTCACACAATCTGAAAGTTTCTTGTAATAAAATTCACGAAGCAGAATGAATGAAAGCCTTCATGTACAATTAGGTCCAAGCAAAATCATGTGAGTGAAAAGTATAAGAGTCAACATTTCTCAGTGCAATTGGAGCACAAATATGCTGACAGGAGCCCATGTAACGCCTTCTAAAATCTATTGATTATGGAACAGTTACACGAACCAATCAATTGTTAAAAGATGTCCAGTTTGGACAGTCCACAAGTCCTTCATAGGAGACAGTAGGAAATCTAACCCTGCACTTCACTCTGAAGGCATCCTTCCCACAATGAAGCATGGTGTTGGCAGCATCATGTTGTGGGATGCTGTTGGTCAGAGTGAGATAGAGACAGGACAATCCTGGAAGCAAAGCTGTCGGAGGTGCAGCTCCCTAAACCTCCAGATGCAGTGGAACCATTTAGATCAAGGCTTGCTCATGGGTTACAGCGGTCCAGTCAAAGTCAGACACTAACAGATGCTCTCCTTTCAGGTTTGATCTTACTAGCAAATAATTAAATCTGTGCAAATCCGGTAGAGGTTTCTGGATCCACTGGATTTATTTGCAGCCAACTGTGGTTCTTCAAAGTGTGAGCTTGAGATGAAGTGGGGTTAAGACACATATGCACCATTGTTGTTTTTTTTTTAACCAAATGGCAAACAGTGTATCATTTTCTTTCCATGTCACAGTTATATCTTACATTTAAAATATCAACAGAATGCTTTACATTTGTGGTTGCAAGGTGAAGAATGGGTGTGAATACTTTTGCAAGGCACTATAATCCTGGTTGAGATTTTATCATTACAACAAATTATCATACAACCTCATATAATTGTCTGCTTATCAAAGTCATTTTATGTTGAGCTGCAAAACAAGAACTCCTGACCTCCATGTGGTCATTACCATCCAGCTTCAGGAACTCTACAACAACAACTCTAAAGCTCAGAGGTTCTAATCACTGTGACAGAGTGTCTGCGTGGTGACCCCACCTCGGCCTCCACCTGACCACCAGCTGCTGTGTTGGTCAGAGACCCCAGCAGAGGCCCTCACCCGCCCTCAGGGGTCCAGGCTGTGGAAGCCCCCAATATTAGACCGAACATTCAGTGTTTGACTTGATCGGGACTCAGATCTCATTAATTAATGTAAGAAGCAAAGATGAAACAGTACATGTTAATAAACCATGTTATTACATAATAAAGTAGCTATTCAAAATCCTTAGTGTAGAAGTATTTTTATTTGTAAAGTGGAACCTGGAGTTCGTCTTTACCTGAAGATGACTTTGTCTTCTCTTGCTTCTTGTCCCTCTCCTCTTAAAGCCGAACTCTTTGACGCTTTGTTAGCTTGACAAACGTCCTGGATCTGGTTTCTGAACCGGCCAGGCGCCTCAGTCAGCTTTTCTTGCTCCTCTTTTCCTCCTTCCTGGGTAAACACAGTCTGCCTGTTTTTACTAGTTAACCTATTTTTCTGCAGACTTGGAATTTAAACATAATTAGATGCTAGAAGGTTCACAGTATGTTTAATGCCTTTCTTCTTACAGACTTACAACTTTGTCCCTCCCACCTTCTTCCACTCTTTCTCTCTCTCTCTCTTTCTCCTCAATGTTTTCCAGATGTGTGTGTTGTTGCCCGTCCCACTCCGGATCCCTCCCCCTACCGGTTTTTTTTTTTCTTTTCACACTGCTGCTCCCTCCTTGGGCAACAGACTCCAGCTCTTAGAATGACTTTCAAATTCCATTTTTCATTTCTTTGTTCCAGAAATCTGAGGTCAGTCTCCTGTTTCCTCCATTTCAGTGACACGACCAGACAAACATCAGAATTCCAGTACATTCTGACACAGCGGAACACACAGGCTGAGCCGCTTCCTGACCAAACAGGAGATTATGTCCCATAATCTAAAACTAATCACTGTATTTGAGGGATTTCACGTTTTAAGCCACTTATTTTACCTCATTTCAAACCCAAATTGTAAACTTTCCTGGATCTCACGGAGGATTACATTTTAACCTACATCTATTAAAAACTTTGGAATGTATTCTTTTCATGATGCAGGAAAGTAAAAAACTGAGGATGACATCATGGGACCATAAACACTGAGCTTTGAGTAGATGAGGAAAAGGTCACAGTTAGACTGACCTCCAGTGAGGTGAACACCAACATTTGTCACCTTTGCAAAACTGAAAATTTAACAGAAAATGTTGTAACATTTAATAAATTATATATTCATCAGTCATAGACGATGTATTTTAGTTCTGTACCCAGGCTGCTAAGTTAGAGGATTGTCTACAGTTTTGGTTCAATTCACATTCACTCCAAAACTCATCTATAGGCTTGGACTAATGTAAATGATGTGGAGTCTGGATTTTACTCAACAGAGGTTTTCTGTTGAGTAAAAATAAAACCATGTTTGGACTTGGCTGATCTAACAATCTTTCAGAATCATAAAAACACGTCTGCTCTGATCAAACAGGTCTGCTGAACACAATCTGACCATTCTAACAATTTTCTGCAGCATATTCTCCTGTTTAACTCCCGGTGCTAGTCCTCTACTTCTGACTTTATGACTTTTTCACGTCTGTGCAGTAAAGATTTTCTTCACTTTGCTCAGCCTGCTTGGTGCCTTTTGCTTGTCTCATCTTTGAGTTTTCATCACAAACATCCTGACTGATAAACCTGTGAACATCACAGGTTCTTCTATAGTTCAGTCAGTAAGCAAGCCATGGTGTGGTGAGTGGTACTGAAATATACTTTTCACAAAACCTGTTAATTCATAATATAAACACTACAGTTACTTCTTCACATAAATCCAGATGAGTTTCAGCAGCTTTTTTTCCCATTCATTTGTCATACAGTGGATATATGTATTGTTTTATATTCAAGTTTTACTGTGATTTTTATGTTCAGTTTTAATTTTATGTCATGTTTTGGTTAGGAGTCAGGGTGATGAGTCTGTGTGGGGTTCAGTCCTCACAGTTCCCCACCAGAGGGCGCTCTGGTGGGGAACTGTTTAAACTTTACCTTTAATAACATAAAGTTACCTAATTTTTAAAGTGCAATCAATAATACTTTTATAACAAATTTATGTCAGTAATGATTTCTTGGTTAATGTCAAGTTGTCATAACAAAGACATTTTGAATAATGTCAACTTTGTATTAAAAGTTTCATAATTTACCGAATGACGCTTTATGACAACAGTCATAAATATTCATGAAGACTTATTCATGTTCATGACAGGTGTTATGTCATGTTTATGACAGTGTCATGACAGTCTTATTCACCTCCTTCAAATAAAGTGTTACCAAATTTTTAAATATAACCAAAAGCAAAAAAAAAAAATAAATAAATAAAAATATATATATATATATATATATATATATATATATATATATATATATATATATATATATATATATATATATATATATCTCTCTAAGGAGGTTT
>NW_015114288.1:0-5227 GCF_001443285.1 Poecilia latipinna | reverse complement strand
TATATATATATATATATATATATATATATATATATATATATATATAAATCTTTCGGATGGGGTCTTGTATATTTTTGCTAATATAAAAATACTACTTGGATGAGAGCAAACTTAATTTCAAACCTGACTAAATAAGTTGATGTAATAAGAGCTTTATAACTGAGAAGTGGCAGTCGTCATGAATATCTCTTCTATTTCCGTCTCTGGCCTCCTCTGGTTCATACTTATTTTTATGGTAGCATGATGGCTCCTTGTGGCTGAGTTTCTCCAACGTCTTCCTCACAATTTGAAAGGTATTCATTTCAAATGGAAAGGAAGAGATTTTGTTGCATTTAGCATAGCCAGAGAATCAAATCTGATTCTCAACAAATTCTGGACAGAGATCCTGAAAACACAACCTGGTGCTGAACAGACGTTTACAACTTTAGATTATAAAAGACTGTAATAGAATTGATCAGGCTCATGTAAAGTTATCGTGATTAGAAATCAAGCAGTGACACAGTGAGTCTTAGCCAATCACACTTGTTAGTTCCGTGTTTGAGCCAATGATTAAAGGCATGTTTGTGGAACGGTGCCAAGATGGCCGTGAATAGAATATGACAGAGGCTTCTTGCAATGTTAGCAGCTTCACATAAACACATGCAGACACCGAAGGGGAATGTCAGCAATCTGAGTTCATCCATAAGAGAAACAGTGATGAAACGGTAACCTGAGCCGCAGCTGGCCGTGTTTACTCTGCTGCCCTACATGTCATCTGCCTGAATATCTGCTCCAACTGATTATAACACCAACAGAGTAAATAAATGATTCTTTTTCATTTAAACACAGCAGACTAATTTAAACACATTGGTTTACAAAGATTTGTGCTTTTGCATCAAATAGTGAGGATTCAAGCACACTTATTTTAAATCAGAAAAATGAGTGAAGAGAATCTGTTATTTGGCTTTGATTTTTTGAAAAAAAAAAAAAACAAACAAAAAAACTGCGAGACAGGCCTTAATCCTGTTCAATAGGAGTTTTACTTACTCCTTTTAGTAAAAGGAATTAGTCCAAAGAAAAAAAAATACAACATGAATTACAAAGCAAATATACAGATATGTATATTTGCTTTGTAATTATCATATACAAATATATCAGAGTTCAAGTCACAGGCTTATATCACCTGAAAACAATGATACAGTAGGGAAGCAATGATTTGTTTGCATCAAATCAGGAGTCAAAACAGGTTTACTGAATACATTGATGACCAGATCACATCACACTGTGTGCCATCATCTGGACTCACTGGGTTTGATGGAAGACAAATACTGAGTTTGACCAGAAAACCAACACAAACAAACACAGCAGAAGGAAACATGAAGCTCTTCTTTTATAGGACTACTAAACAGGCTATGAGACAGGAACACAAAGCACAAAATACTGAACAGGAACTTTATAACTTAGTCAGAACAATGAAGATGGAATGTGGATGAATCTTCCAGTATGAATATGACATAAAAACCTGACATCAAATGAGTGGATAAAGACGATTTCCATGACGATGAAGGAGTTACCTTGCCTGTCTTCAGATCTTTGTACCACAGAAAATCTATGGAGTCAGCTGAAGATCCAAGTTGCCAAGCAACAACCATGAAACCTAAAAAAGGAGTGGGACAAAAGCCCTCCTGAGTGGTAAGCAGACCTGGAAACCAAATACTAAAAAAAAAAAGCTAGAAGTGGTGAAAGTTTTTCTGATGAGTTCTGTCGTTTTGATGAAGGTTCAAGTGCCTGTTGCACATGTAACATCAAAATGAGCTTACATTATACAATAAGGTAAGAAAGAACTCGAGTTTTATAAGTTTTAAACAGCTTTTAGTCTTCAGCACGGATCAGTGAGGAGAGTTTTAATGTACCAGCAAGTTTCAAATCTACTCACTTTTCCATAACACCTCCATCCATCCATCCATCCATCCATCCATCCATCCATCCATCCATCCATCCATCCATCCATCCATCCATCCATCCATCCATCCATCATATATCATGTGTTTTCCATGGCTGGAAAACACATGATACTGCTCTTTAACAAAATCATTTTTAACAATATTCAGACCTATTATGAGGATTTGTGATAAAACACATTATGAGTTTAAGCCACATATCTCATATAAATAAAAGGACAACAATGAATAAAAACAAACACTGACTGGTCATTTGGACCTTGTGCTTGTCTTCACTGCCTGCACTGGACTGTCGGCCCGCTCTCATGGTTTAGTTGTGTCACTTCTTAGGAATGACAGAAAGCAGGTGTGTGACAGCAGGCTGCTGAGGGAATCCCCCAGAAATAGGAAATCTTCTTTTCACAGCCACCCACATACACAGCAGTAGATTCTAAGCATGAGCTGTCTTTAGCTTTTTGATGAGTAGCAGGGCATTCCTGACCTGGCTGAGCTGAGCTCATGGGGTGTAAATAGCTCAGTGGGAGGGCCTCTGCTCCAGGCTGGGGTATAAAGCTGATCTGAGACCAGGGGCAGATTTACACCAAGACAGCTGAGGAGTCTGAAATACCTACTTGAAGCAAACAGAAGCTGACATTCTTTCTTTCTTGAAACCTGGAGTCAGGATCTGTTTAGTCGAGCAGTGATGATGTCCCAGTACACAGCTTTGAGCAGCCTGCTGGCTGATGACCCGTTCCTCAGTCAGGAGGGAATCCTCTGGCCGCTGCGTCATGAAGCTCTGTCCTCCCTGCAGCAGAACTTCTTCAGCCGGAGAGCCGGCCTGGCTGAGAGCCTCCTCAGGGAGCTCCATGCTGGACCACAGCTGCTCAAACTGGCCCAGTTTCCTGTCATTTCCTCCACACTGAAAAGGTAGGCACAAGATTTAAGAGCCTCACTCCATCTTATCCTTTATATGTTCAAAGCTGTAGACGTTTGAGTGGTAGGCCTTAGACAGAAACTTTTTAAATTACTTCCAATAACTCATTGAGCATACTGTACTATTTAATAACTAGTTGGAATGTATGCGTGACTGAATTAAAATTATTATTTTTTATTTGGCAAAACACCTTGAGATGGTGTTTGTTGTCAATTCACTTTATAAATAAAGTGAATTGAATTTGAGCTGAAGTCCATCTGACCCTAGTGTTTTCTTTTTCCTAGACTGAGTGAAGACAGAGAGCAGCAGACAGAGGCAGTCAGCACAGAGCTGCACCGAGACGCACAGCAGACCAGCGACAATGGCGACCTTCTGGTGACCCTAGACGCCCGGGGTTATGCTCCCGGGGACATCACCGTCAAACTGGAAGGCCGAAGTCTGGCGGTGGTGGCCATGAAGCAGGCCGGAGCAGAGGAGAGCCAGTCCTCCTCCTCCTCCTCAACCTCCTCCTCGGCCTCCTTCTCCTCCTCGGCTTCATCCCACATGGGATTCATGCAGAGAATAGATCTACCTGCTCACCTGGACCTGTCAGGTCTCTCCTGCTCTCTAATGGACGATGGGCAGCTTCAGATCCACGCCCCCGTGGCCCGGCAGCCAATCAGCGAGGAGCAACAGGTGCCCATCCGCTACAGGACGTCGCTGGAATTTCCCATTAAAAATGACGACACAGAGCAGGAACATAAAAACTGAAGCCACAGACACAAAGTGGAACACGTTTCTTATAACATCCACAAAAAGACTAAACTACGAATCAAGTTTAAATTGATATCTAGAAAGCTTATTTTAAATATATTTTGTAATATTTTGAAAGTGTAAAAATTTAAATAAATGACAAAAATCAAATGTGTTTACAGGGGCAGCATTATGTGTTTTCCAGTCGAGTAACTGTGTTCCCTTCAGTTGATATAAAAAAATATATATCAAACACAGCTTTAAAAACAACTGACTTTGCAATTAACGCCTTGAAATTAGGCTTCTGTCTCTTTAAGAAACTCATGCTCTTGTTGATGTGATGACTGCCTTCAGGAAGTCATCACATCAACATTCCTCTATTAAGCATTTACAAACTTTTCTCTGACTGCTGGAGTGGGAAATAGTTTGTACAGTGAGCTCAGCAGATCTGCTGCTACTAGTTTGAAGGTACTAGCAGCCTGTTGAAAGGCTTGGCTTGGAAACTGCAGGTGGGGCTAGGTCCACCCAAGCATTTTATACAAACTTCAGTGGTTGCCATGGAGATTCAAGGATTTCTCAAACATCCATGAAAGAATGAAAGCAACACTCCAGGTATGTGTTTGATGAGAAAATAGAACATGATATAAAACTCAAAAAAGCTGATTTTACATAATGCTGCCACTTTAATAAATGGCTGCTTGAAGTGAAGAGCTTTGTTGGCCACATGATGGCGCCAACATATAATCTGAATATAACATGGAGAGGGACAACGCAGAGGCCTCTCCTAATCACTAAAATCACCTGTAGTTCCCCTCAAGAGACTGAATCAGAACCTTTAAAAGGTTCCAGCGACATTTATTTTCCTCTTGTTTTGCATTCGGCGCAGACAGAGGCAGGGTAATGTTTGTCCTGCCCTGAGGAGCTGAGGAGGAGGAGAGCAGAAGGAGGACAGGTTTTAAAGGATTAGCTCAGATGAATTCCCAAAATATATCCACATTCTCACTCTCTTCTAATAATGTTTAATCCTGAAAAACATTTTTTGATTTAATTTTTGAAATGGCTTGGATCCCTCAGCAGCTGAATTCCATTCATTCCATTCTATTAATCTGCATGTGACCGTAAACATGCAGATTAAACCGATGACAGGGATTTGACAGCTGGAGAATCTGTTGTGTGGCAGTTCAGGTTGGCTAAACTGTTAAAGTTTTCAGGAGACTGAAAGGTAATCCTAATTATAGTAGTAATGATGAGGCAGGTCAGTATGACATCCTCTCAATATGATGACCGTATGTACAAGCATATAGCATAACGGTACTCACTGCTATGTACAGCAAGGTCCAGATGTTTTCATGTTATTTGCAACAATTATTGATTATTGTAGCAGTTATAATATTACATTGATTGTGATATGATAGTCAGACCTCAGCAAAAACTAAATGTGTTGCAAGTTTTAGGTCCTGACTGCTGCAGAGTAACACTGGGAGCTAAACAAGCTGATATTGGCTGGTTAAACAGTCAGGCTATCTGCTCTGGTAGCCAGTCTATGGCCATATTTAACACACATGCTGCCTGTAGCTTAGCAACTGTAACTTTTAAGCAGTGGTGGAGAAAGTACTCAAAAAATGTACTTAAGTAAAAGTAC
>NW_015114287.1:134225-146870 GCF_001443285.1 Poecilia latipinna | reverse complement strand
AATGTGAACTAGCCTACCAAATGACTCAAAGAGAAGAGCTAAGGCTTCATTTGTGGCCAGCAGAGCCCTGTTTCTCATGCGGTGTGCCATCCCTGCATGTAGCGGCAAAAATGCCGCTACAAAAAGATGAATTAGGCACACGGTGATTTTGGACTCTAATAAGAGTTCTGATTATCCAAGGATAATGGTAATAAGGCAGGATGATGCATCAATGATAGGAGAGTAAAATTAGGCAGATATCTCAATTTGGCCAAAAAATTACTTAGGCAATTATGCCGACAGTATGTTAGCCATAGTTTGAGCATTTTCTGGATTTATTAAAAAGGTCAACTAAACAAAAGATCAGTTATCATTTAACTCTTACGAGCTACAATCTCTAATGTAAACTGAACTAAGATCAGCAAAATTCTTTAGAGAAAAGTTTCTAAAATGTCCTAAAGGCTCAACTGTGAGGGAAACACTTAACAAATAAAACGATGAAGACCCGAGCTAGCCGCTGGGAAACATTACTGTGGGATCTTAATAAGTGGGCAGCTGTGTTTTTCTTTAGTTTTTATCTAAGGAAGGGTTTAGTGGTGCACTCTGGGGTCTTGTGTTCAATTTTCCATTTTCTTCATTATGTGTCCCCTTGAGGCTCTGACTGGACTGGGGTGAGTAATGAGTCTTTAGGGAATGATTCAGAAACATCAGCTATCAAACAGCATGGGGTTCATTCGACAGGGAAGCCACAGCAGAGGCTTTACAAGGGTAAAGTGTTTAGAAGCTCAAAATACACAGAAGCTGAGTTTTCAGAAGGTCAGTTTTCACTGCGATATATTCTTCTGAATAACAGTGTGTGACAAATGTCAAATTTTGTGATGAGCTCAGATTTGTGACTTTAAGTCTTCTTCTGCATCACAGGTCTGGTGTGTAATTTATGTAAACTGATGTATTTGCTTGTTCATGCGCGCACACTCACTGCTTAAAATCGCATTTGTTATCATCCATCTGCTCTTTTCTGTTTAGTCCACCTTAGACCTTTCAATTACCACCAGACACGGTGTCTGTTCATTATTTTTCATTATCCGTTTAAACTTCACAGTGCCATGTTTATACAACAGAATAAAATAAGGGGATGCATTTGATCTAGCGCAGGACAACATCACCTCCGCATGTTGCTCCGCAGATGTACATGCCTTTGAGGTACATTTTTCATATCTGAGAAGGCATAGATGAGGAGCTGAAAACATGTTTCATCCTCAGAAAATGTCACATCATTACCTCCACGTTGAAGTGCCCTATGAGGCATTAAAGAAGAGATTATATTCAGAACTGACACACTAAGCTTGCCTCAGAATATGCCACGCGCCTAAATGTTGCAGCGATAAAAAGACCTTGCAATGCCCGCGGACGTCAGCCAGACTGAGGCGACTCTATCTTTTAATCTTCAGGCTAATTAAAAGTGAGTGTGATGCAAGACATATCTATATCTTTTATAATATCTCTATTACCTTTGATTATTGGACACAAGATGGGAGATGTAGACTAATTAATAGAGCCAATCTGTTGGGGAGATTAATGGAATGCCAGGCCCACTGAAGCGAAAAGATAGAAAGAGAGTGGGGAACATAATGAAGAAGATAAAAGGAAAGAGGGTGTAGAGGAATGGGGGAGGGAAAACCCAGTGCATGTGTGCGTTACATGGATTTATTTTAACCCAACTTAAACTATGTGTAGCAATAATTTTAGAACAATAAATAATTAAAGTTGGATCAACAGGAGGAGGTCAGTTTAGTTTAGTTCATTTCACTCTGGAGGTTTTTGGTAGCAATGTAATCGTTCCCGAAGAAGTCTCTTTCAAAAATAGCCATTTTACATCAGCGTGTGCAAAATATGTTGGTTGGTTGTAATTTAAAGAGAAGGTCCATATACATTCTGAGTAATAAAAAAGGTTGTCTTAGAGTTGGTCTCAGCAGTTTCTGTTAAAGGTGGAAATAAAAAATGTAATAAATCCAGAAATCCTTACACCAGGAAATATACTTTAAAGAAAAAAATCAATGCAAGTCTATCATCTTGCTCTGGTCCAAGAACAAGTCATGGTACCTTCTATTTTGTAGTTTGAGGAACAAATAACTCCTGACTCAAGCAGAAAAATAAATCAAATTCACGGGGTTCTTATCTATGCTCATAAAAGACTTTTGGTGCAACCCTATATGATTGCATTTATTGTCATCAGGGGTGTTGCAGTATCTCGAGGAGCCAGATCTTACAAAATTGGATGATGGTGTTTATTGTCATAGCAAAGACTAACTCCAGTGGCTGTCAGCATGTGACTTTCTCTGGTGAAATCTAAGCCAGTGGTTCTGAAACCTGGCACTTGATGGCATGTTGAGAAGGTAATTCACTCATTTGAATCTGGTGTGCTGGAGCCACTGGAGTGGATTCTGAGAAACAGGACTGAGAACCACTGCTCTAAGCAATTATCATGAGCCCTGGATGTAGAGGTGAATTATTAAAGCTTCACGCTGTACTTGAGACTATTACTTAGGAAGGAGTTCTCGAGATGTTGACCTGTTGTTAACAACCTCTGAACAATCTGTGTTAGGACATTTCAGTTGATTATGTGGCGTAAAGAACACGTGTAGAGTTCGGAAAGAATAAGCACCGCTACATGTGAGCTACTCAAACCTGGACTACAATATTTGAAACCCATGATTTATTCAAGTTCAAGCTAGTCTGTTTTCATTTCAAATAATACAGAAACTGAATGTTGGCTTCACACTGGCTTTCCTGCTTTCACACCCCACAGCTAAGTGGTCATGCTGCAGATGCCCATTGTGTTCCAGTCTACAAAGGTCAGCTTAATTTCTGATGTTAGAACAACTGTTTGATTTGCCAATAGATTGTAAACCAATCCTTCATTTGGGAAAAGGAGCGATTTTGTGCCACTATAGACATGCTGGAAATCCTGTAAAATGAGAAGTTTTAGACTTTACAGACACTGTTGTGTGATTTTTCCATCTGCAGAGATCTTTCATGAAACAGTCTCTGACTGAAATGCAGTTAATTTGGGATTAGCACTCTGGTTTTGGTACCAGAGTTTATAATCTGGCAATCAGCTTGGGGCTGAAATCTGTCCTTGGACCAGACTATCTAATCTTGGATTACCCTTTGAAAATATCTGGTCATGGACCAGCCCCTTATTTTTACTACTGCCGTAATGTCATCAGTAAGGGAGGTTAACGATCGGTCTATGAAGATGTAGTAAATATTCAGGATGCTAATTAGCTGTTTTTACTGAGGTAATTATATGCAAGACAGATGCATTGAATTTGAGGTTACTGGATTCTCCTTACCCAAGCATCCAGTAAGGATGCTCAGGCTTTTCCTATTCCAACATCAGGAAACCTGTTACCTTTTCCAGCTCGGTTTTGACATTATTGGTCCAAATTATTGGACTTTATTAGTCTACTTTTTAAAAATGTATGTACGTTTGGTAACCTTAAAGAAGAATGATTAAAACTCTCATTCTAAGACATTACTTAATTTCTCAGGATGAATATATTTCTACAACCCAAAGAAACACAGATGACATTGGTGTAACATCAATAATTGAATCTTGAATAATTCTTCTCAGCTTTTCAAAAATCTAGACTTGAATTATCTTTATTATTCACAAAATAAATGTGCACATTAAAATATTAACATTTCTGCTACAGTAGAAGTCATTTCTTCTCTGCCTGTACTTGTACAGCGCTTTATATAGTACACAGGATCCCCAAAGCGCCACACACTACAAAGCCTAGCATATGAAGAAAAAAAAAAAAATTGAAATAGCAACGTTTTGGACGTATACTGACGAGTAACACTGAATTAGCAGGGGGAAAACCAGTTGCCTTTGTTAAACTTACATTGTTAGTGTTTTTTTTTTTTTTTTTCCTGAAAATCTAGCCTACTGGACACACTGTAAATGATTTATGTGTAAGAAGGAAAACATAGTTTGAAACTCATTATAAACAACATTGAAGGGTGATGTGAGAGTGAGCATCATTATCATGCAGCCAAAAACAACCCAAAATCATACTCTGCTATATAAGTATTTTTTGTAATAGTTATGTCTAATAACAAAACCAAACCTATGAGAACATACAATTTTGGTTATGGCATGAATGTGGAAGTTAACAGTATTGTTTAAAACAACGAGCTCTCTGCTTTTGTTTTCTGTTTATAGTGCAAATGGGCTTAGATGAGAGTTTCTGAATCTGGAAGTGTATTTTAGGCAGCCTGAAGTGCTTGCCTGAGGCCATCAGCTCCTAAAGGTGGTGCAGTTGAAGTGAAAATGAAGTAGCTTTTCTCTTCGGGGAAGGTTGTTGCTTTCCTCCTGCTCTTCTGAAACAATTTGCAACATAGAAAGATGTGTGTACTTAGGGCTTTCAACTCTAATGCAGTCAGAGGCTAGACTCAGGCACTCCAAGAAAGAGTTTTCAGTCACTCTCATGCTGCACATTTTCTCAATACAGTAAAAAAATAAACATATCTAAACTGGTAATTTAGTGCTGGGGACGAACAAAACTTACTCACCACCAGAGGTCTACAACCTGTACAATCCAACAAGCCAAAAAGCAAAGTCCAATGTGATGACCCCTCCAGTCCACTAGTTGTTCTATCTTGGTCTTTCTTTTTATTTAGTTTTTTTTTTTTTTGTTTGTTGCAGGGAGAAAAGTGGAAGGCTTGTCAGCCTGATTGAGCCACACCTGAACTGCCATTAACATGCTTCCTTCTAAACTAAAAGCAAGCCAGTTATTTCTGGCTTGCTTTTAGTTTCATTGCTACCCTGGTTGGAGCAGCTGGTGCTGCTTGTTGTTCACACATCCCTGCATGTGGTCTTTATGACCGCCACAAAAATAAATATTTTTGTAAAAGTAGACTATTTTTGCATTTAGAAACTATCATGATTTTTGTTTTCTCACATGTGTAACGCCACATTTCCACACAATAGGATATATAAGGAAGTATAAGTGAACAGCAAATTATATGTAAAAGGTTATAATTTGTTACTAGATTTCTAAACGTATGCATAATTTCTATTTTTGCAATATTTTGAAAATATATTCAGTGTTGTTTCCATGCTAATTTATAATCAACAACAATCCTTAAAAATGTATTTTCCGTTATTCGCTCAATTTCAGCATCACATATATTTTAATGTCATATCTCCATTAACTTCTTTTCAATTTACAAACACCATGATTTTTTTTAATATTAATAATCTGTTGATTTCAAAGCAAGTTTTAAGATTTTATCATTTCAATTCAACTTTTCAATTTTTCCCACAACAGTACACCTTAATATCATCTGTAAAAAATAATACATTTGAATAAATTAGTGACATTGCAAATACACTGCTCAAAAAAATAAAGGGAACACTCAAATAACACATCCTAGATCTGAATGAATGAAATATTCTCATTGAATACTTTGTTCTGTACAAAGTTGAATGTGCTGACAACAAAATCACACAAAAATCATCAATGGAAATCAAATTTATTAACCAATGGAGGCCTGGATTTGGAGCCACACACAAAATTAAAGTGAAATGTTCCCTTTATTTTTTTTGAGCAGTATATATTCAGTATAAAGTAGAAACAATTTTGAACCAATCGGACCACTGGAGTATCCCACAAGTAACCCTTCTGAATTGTGACACCTTCTTGTTTATTTCCGCCCTTAGGTGGAGATAGAATATGACACCCTTCTCATCCCGTATATCTCCTGTTTTCCCAATAATATGCTGTAATCTATAGTGCACTAAAAGTAAGAAGACAAGTTGTGGGCATCTGGTGGCTTGATGATGAAAGACAGGACATCAAACCGATGGTCAGAGCACAACATGTTTCTGAGAAAGACTGAAACAAGATGCAAGGGATATAATTATAAACACATTTTCACAGTATAAGTAAAAGCAAGGAGACGTATTGTTAATATGTGGAAAAGGCAAAGATCAAATTAAACCAGGAAAATTGATTGTGTCTTACCAAGCACATAAAAGCCTAAAGCATCTAAAGACAGAATACAGATTTTCTTTTAAGACAGCATCAAGTATTAAACATAGATGTGAACTATACACTCTCCCCGAAATCACAGCCTCGAGCCTACCGATCATTAAATATCTCATGCTGAACTCAATGAAGCTTTTTGTTGTTTTGTTGTTTTAAATAAACTCAAGCACTAAGCCCAGTTTAGAATTTATATGAAACTACAAGCTCTTGTGCTAAATGAGAGTCCTACTGTACGTACATAAAGCAATAAGCCATTTAATCTCAGCTGGGAATTTCAGTGGCACCGTTCCAGCTGAGAATATTCTCTTAGTTCTTTTATGACCCCCCTAGAACAACTTTTTATTAGACAGAAAACAAAACTTGTCTGTGTGATGAAAAATACTAGTGCAAATTTTTTGCCCCACTTTTTAGAGGAAGAGATGCAGAGATAATAATGGAAAAGGACAAGTGAACACCAGCTGGTTGCAAAAGCTTGCATTGAGCTCTCCCCTTCGTGCCTCCATTTCATTTCTGCTCCATTAGGAAGAAAACTCCTGCAAACTGGACTTTGTGTTCTTCTCTTTCACTTTTTTTTTTCCCATTGCACTTTCATCTATCTGACTTGAAACAAATTACTATCCTGATTTGACATTCGAATTATGCATAGAGATAATGAAATACTGACACCATCCTGTGAGCCAGTGACCTGTCTAATGAGTCACAAGCGGGAATAACAAGAGGTGGGGTTAATAATTCGGAACCGTATGCAGGACGAGCACTGTGAGGTGTCTCTTTGAAGTTCCAGATTACATTTTCCCTGTTTCACTCTTGGAAATGTATTCCTTCTGAATGCTGCCTTCCCTTCATCTGCCATCCTACTAGGAATCTGCAGCACCCTCCACAGTATCTGGCAACCCTATCTAGCAAAGAAGTGTAAAAAGAAAATATTTTAAAATAAATTAAGTGAAAATTATAGCAGCAATAGTTGGTAAATGTTTAAAAAAATTCTGCCTTAAATTTGACTACATTTATTTCGTTTGGGAGAAAGAAAAAAAAATCTCCCAAAGTAACTGTCAAGATCTTGGGTTCGAGTTTTGATCACTTGTTCTAGCTAGTTTAATTATGGTTATTTGTTCCTTGTGTTTAAATATTCTTTATTATAGTTATTTTTCTAGTTGCCCTGTTTACCCTCCCTTGCCCCATGGTGGCATTCTGCTCGCTCCCTTTTAACCCTGCTCTTATTCCTTGCTGGATCCTCCTGTTATAACCCTGCTGTCTTTTCACTTGGCTCCTGTTTTTTTTTTTTTTTTTTGCTCTGACTCTGTGTTTCTCCATCTGGATCCAAATCCATCTCAACACAATCATGACATTTACATTTTGAATTTAATTTTTTAACAAAATCGCTCATGCGACTGCTACAGAAATCCTGCTTCGTATCTGTTAAACTATATGATTTGATTTGATTTGTAGCTATGTGTTCTGAATCATTATCCAGAAAAAAATGGGCAATGACCAATTTTAATCTAAAGATTAACAGATATGCATTTAAAACAAGGTCTGAATAGCCTTTGGTAAATAAACAAGCCCACAAATCCTCCACCGTACTTTAAAATTGTCATGATAAAATTTTACCCCTTTCTTTGTTTTATCCTGTCGTCCCCTGGGAGAGTTTGTTCACTAAACTAAAACATATTGCATGCAATATATGCATAAAAGTATAAGGGAGCCTGAACAATTGTGGAACTGGGGAAGGTTTACCCTGTGTGTGCTCTCTTAAAAAAACAAATCAAGTTGCTTTTCAATTTTCTAACTCAAGTGGGCCAAAAACTTTCCACGCTTTAAAGATTTGGAACATAAACTGATCAAAAGTTTTAGGATTTTTGACAATGTGAATATTCCTCAATGTAGAATAGAGAACTCCATATTGTTTGGACACAAACTTATATCTTTTCCTGAATTGATTAGTAGCAGCCATTGTTTACGTGAGATCAGCCCAGTTTGTCATTGGCACGTTGATACGTATGAGGAGGATACACTCCAGCAAACCACTGTAAGTCCTGCTTTTGTAGGTGATCATATTTGACCATCCATTATCTGCCTTACATTCAGTTTTTTCTAATCTCTCTCCTATATCTTTGTGCTCCTATTCAGTCTCTTACAGATTCAACTTCTTAATACTGAAAATCCAAATTATTGACATGTGGTCGCTATGCTTCTCATCAGCTTCTATGCCTTTTTCCCTCCTGATCCACTTCTTCTCTTTTTCACTTGGTAAAATGTTTCCCTTAGGCCAGAGATAATTCATAAGGAATAATGTAGGCAAGACTTATTTACTCTTGGGGGGGGGGAGCATCACTTCTCACCACATTATTATGCACATTAAAACTCAGACCATTCACTTGTACAAGTTAGATAATGGTGTTTTGATCTTGATGAAAAGTATTTATTTTCTCTTGCTGAACAAGTCATTACCCTTAGCTTAGCAGCTTAAAAATCTTAAGATTTTATTGTTCATGCATAGAAGCCGACAAGTTGAAAATCTATATTTTTTTTTTTCTGAGATCCAAAAATCTGGACGTGCAGAAATGCAAAGAGGAACAGCGTGGACAGTCAAATAAACCACCATATGCACCCTTTAACTACATATTATTTATTTAAATGTAATGTGTTTCCTTATTTTACAGGAGAATTGAAGTCAAGAGGGCACTCTGGCAGTTTTATGTGTGAAAATCTCTCTTTGTGCACCATTAGCTGGTAATGTTATCTATAAAAGATCAATGGTTTCAGGCCACAATATTTACTTAAAAGATTAAAGACTATTACTCCAAGAAAAAAGAAAAAAAAATGTTGCTTCTATGAGTTTAACTGAGCACATCTCCAACTCAGTGTGTCTATCAGTAAGAGACTTCTAGGCAAACTGAGTTAATGGTGGGAGACAAAAGGCAACCCAAAGTTTTAATGAGGGGGGTTTATGTTACTGTAACATATGGAGGATGCTATGCTGGATAGCAAAAGAACTGTAGGGGTCTGCCTGTTCCATTAGCAACTAATTGCATTGTTTTTATACAAGCTATTTTTCCCCCAAATGTTTCTATCCTGTTTTCTGTGACTTCATAAGCTGTATTTCACAGTTTTTTTTTCTTTCCTCATTTAAAGATTTAAAATACTAATTAACCATCTGAACTCAAGAACCAGAATCACCAAAATGTAAAACTAATTTGATAATAAATATGAGGAAAGTCTCAAAACAAGTTTTTGAATTTTACATTTATTAGGCGGTAACAAAACTGATTTTTCTTGACACTGGAGATCAGCTTCACAGGGCATATCACCATTGCAAAAGCTCACAGGGAAAAAATCAACAAAAAACCCCCAAATGTGGACTAAAACAATCTCAAATCATACTTGATGCCAGCTTTCCAACAGTATGCATAACAATAGGCCTGCTTCAGCATGTTATGCAGTCAGACGGGGTAAGTGAGACAGTGCCCCGAGTCACAGTTAAGTGCCAAAAATAAAAATACTTCAGACTTGAGTTTGACTCCTGGTCTAAGTCTTAAGTCTTAACAGTTTTCATGTCATGTAATGAAGAGTGAAAGGCAGCTAGTATGTGAGCTCTAGAGTGCAGCTGCTGTGCAAATTCTGATGTGAAAATAGAAAAGATATCATAATTAAATGTGATAATTTACACCTCAGGAACAAACAGCACAGGTTTGGATTCTAAACCTGCAGCAACGGAGCTCTGTAGGTCCACAAGGTGTTGTGGATTTGATAAAATTATGTTAGAAACAACTCTGATTTCAGGTTCCTATTGTTAGACAGCTGTACTTCAGGTCAGTTACATTGTTTTGTCAATTAAATTAATCTCAACTTGTTTTCCATCATTTTATTACAATTTTCTGATTTATAATTCTGGCTCTCGAAGAAAAATATGTCAAAGAACATTTCTAAACAAGCTTCAACATGTTTGTGTGTTTCTGTTTTCCCTGGTAAACCTTTATGAATCCAATCCTGAGTATAAGTCTGATTACCTAGATGAAAATCTGCCCACTTAAATAATAATAAATGTATGAAAAAAATATATTTTTTGATTTAAATAACTATCATATTCTTTCTAAAGGCTGTGATAGTCAGAAAGGCAGAAATCAAACTAGACCTTTCATAATTTGTGCAAAAAAAATGTTCATGTTGAAGATTCTATTAGAGTTCAGAACATAGCTGTCTAGTTTATATATGTAGTGCATCAATCATGGTGCACAACAATAAGATTATTTGTTTACATGCAGTAAAAATATTGAATATAACAAACGTTTATTACATTTACAGTTGAGGACGGATTACCGTCTGCATTCTGAACACAGAAGGCATCTAGCATTCAGACGCTCTTCTTTTCAGGAAGATTGCAGAATACCTTTTTCTGAAGTTCAGAGTGAAGTATAAGTGACTGGCCATGAGAAGATCAGGCATAAATCTCCCCTGAGGCATTCTGAGCTCTTTACAGATTCTGAAAGTGTGAATTCTAAGCTTTTTAATGTCAAACACAAAGAAAGAAAGAAAAAAAAAGAAAAAGAAAAGATTAGAACATTTCAGTGTTGGCACAGTGGAAGCAAGATCAGGGAGAAAATGGTCCACAAAGTTTGAAAACAGTTGACATGACGCCACCCGTCATTCAAACCAATGGGTTTGACAGCAGCTGTTGGTGGTTGCAGTTTGTCTTATAGCAAGATTTGAGGACAAAGATTTGCTCGTTTGCATACGTTATGTCTCTAAGTAATCATTCACCATCACGCAAAAATTATTCCAACACAACTATGCCTTAATGTTGGCTGATGAGGCAAGAATGCCTCACCAAATGTCTCGGGTAACGCCATGAGCCTCACTATCTTCACCTTAACAACCTCATTTGTCTGTTGGAAGTTTGCTCTACTTTAGTTACATTTCTGTGTGGCAGAGCAATCTTGTCTTGGCTTCATGTCAGATGTCCCCAAACCTGATTGGCTACCTGGAGGTGTTAACAAAGGCTACTCATTTACATTCTTTGCAATAACCCCACCTCCCAGAGTTGACTGTCAACGAGTAGTGGGACTTGCGGCTCTTTGAAGGGAACCGCATCCTCAAGATCCACTCACTTTAATTCAGACACACATTCACATGCTGATGGCGGTGAGCTGCCGCATCGGACCCTCTGATCACCACCGGTGGGTAAGCCGGGCAAAGTCTCTTGCCGAAGGATGCAACAACTGTGACAGAAGGAGCGCGGGTTCAAACTGGCAACCCGCCACCTTGATCAGCGCATTACATCCTTCTAGAGGAGTTAATGCGCTGATTACTTCCTCTACATGATGCAGTGTTTCTGATTTTTAAAAGAAATATTCAAATTTTGCATCAGAACAAAGAACAATTCTTCCGTTTGGCTTCTGTTCATTCTAAATTAGCTCGGTTGAAGAATCTTTGTTTTCTCACTTGCAGATATTTGCTCAGTCATCTGAGGTTGTGAACCAACTAACAGCATTGAGCAATATAAACACTTTGTCTCTGTACACAGGACTCAATGTTGCAACAACAAAAACAGAGGACTTACAGTGAGCAATGACTTTTAAAGTCAATATTGTTGTTAATGCATTCTCCTAACCCCAAACAAAACTCATCTATAATCAATATCACAGTGTGTTGCAAAGAGCAGTGCATATCATTCTACTAGATTAGACTAATATTGATAAAAATGCAAACAGACTTTCCAGGAGGTACTCAACACAACCAACAAAGGATCAGTTTGACCTTATAATAAATGCTGAAAACGCAAATTAGAAGTGCACAATAAATCAAGTGTATAATTATAACACCAGAGCCACTGAAGTGACACAAATAATAAGTTTTAATAACATTCCTCCTCCATACCGCTGTCCTCACTCTCTTTGTTTATGGTGCTGAAGTGACCTGACTGCTACCAGCTAAAGACCAATATGACATTTTCTCCTCTTCCCAATTACAAAAAGGAGATGTATAAGCTGCTTGTTCTTCACTACAAAAGACTCAACTGACAAATCAAATGCTACACAATAAACTCCATACTCAAGTCTGATAGTGTGACTATAAAGGAGCAATATAAATAGATGCAGTACAATGCAGCTTACAGACAATTAGATATTTTGTTTCTCAGGGGATACGTGCACAACAAAAATTGTTTTATCGGTGTCATTTATGGTATCTGCTTTTAGATACATTAAAATGTATTTTTACAAAAGAAAAAAAAGAGAATAAAACAATATTGGGAATATTCCCACTTTTACTAAATGGATCCTGAGAGCTACAAATAGCAACTACACTTCTTTGTTAATTCTAATCATTCTTCAAGTTCGTGTATAAATGCATGTTTCTGCTGCTGCTGTCAAAAACATATGAGTGTTTTGACAATGGAAAATTGGTGGATTTTTATTGATAACTGTTCACTGCAACTATAAGAGGTCTTCCTGAAGAAGTCTTTTTTGACACCTCACTGCAGGTAGTATCCTGCAGTAAAGACAAGTGAAGCCGTGTCAAAATGTGCTTGAGCTTTTTCATCTGCACACTGAGCATGCCTTACACCACATGTGTCAAACTCAAGGCCCGCGGGCCACATGTGGCCCGC
>NW_015114287.1:123035-128653 GCF_001443285.1 Poecilia latipinna | reverse complement strand
GCAGGGATGCACTCCTGATTTGTACCGTTGAGGGGGGCCAATATGCTGAAGTGGCCCTCGGTGAAATTGAGTTTGACACCCCTGCCTTACACTGACTGCAAAGTTGCATGCCATCTTTTGTCGATGGTATACAATGCATCACTGCACCATAGAGCTTAATCCAGATAAGAAAGAAATCATTGTTGTTGGTCCCCAACATGTGAGATTACTGCAAAACTAGTATCAATGGGATTAAAGATCACAGAAGAAGCAAGAAAACTTGCTGTTGTTTTGGGTATAGATGTAATTAACAACTGCATAAGTCCTGTCAGCCTTAATAATAAAGAATTTCCAAACAAAACGGAAAAATTGGAGCATGCTTTTATTTTTATTAGGATGGATTATTGTGATGCCTTTACAGGTATTTTACAGCTGCTTTACAATTTGGAGTTACAAGTGAAATATGAACCACGTCGACCCCTCAGGTCTTCAGGGACCCAACTTACTCTGTTCCCAGGAGCAGAACAAAACGAGATGAAGCGGTATTTCCTTTCTATGTACCTCCATTCTGGAACAAACTCCCCAAAAACCTGGGATGTTTGCTCCTTTAAATCAGGTTTAAAGCATCGTTTATGGCAGCTTTTGATCAAAGAGTCAATAATGAATGATTTTAAAATGATTTTTTTAAGTGTTTTTGCCATTTTAATGTGTTCAGTAGAGATTCTGTAAAGCACATTGAATTGCCTTTTGTGTACCTTTTACATAAATAAACCCTGCTATGCCCTGCAGGCAAACACACGGTCCAAAAATTGGCACAAACAGATCTACACAGGTGTGATTCAAACAAGACATGACCTTGTAAAACAGCCTACACAAACAGTCTGCGTAAAGTTTCTATCCATCCCTGTTTAACTACATCTTTAATAGATGAGGTCAGTGAGTGTTGTAAATGTCTATGACAAAGTAATGCACAACTATGAAGGCAAGGTGAAAACAATAATGACAAGTATGTTACTTTTCTCTTAAGTAATCTGAAATATCACACTTTCTTTCCCTCACTGCCTCACATCTGGCGACATGGCAGTTTCAAAAGACAGTGAGAGAGCAAAGGAAAATTGATTTCTAAAGACCGCTTTTTGCTTTTCCTGGATATAAAATATCCAACTGGATATTAGTCTAACATTGACTTGACATGACAACCATGGCATGACATGTTAAAAATTAATGTGTTGCTTCTGCATTGTTTCTCAAAAAAATTATTTTGCAAAAAAACAAAAACAAAACTATAATTATTAATAAAAAGGCAAATGTGATATTTGAGAGAAAGATATTGCACAAAAAGCCCTTTAAATGAGGTCTACTGATGTTTCTCTAGGAATACTCTGATATCTTGATATCATGATGGTTACAAATTAGTTATCGTGCAGCTATTAACGAAAGTATACTTTCAAAGGTCAAATGGCCGACACACTGATATATGAGATTAGATCTCTCTGTCTTTCTCGCTTTCTTTTTCACACACACATACAAGGGAACACACATGAAGATGCACCCATGCAAAGACAACAGTGTCAGCAGAAAGGTCACAGCACACCATGAATGAAAAATATATATCTAAGGATGAGACGATACGCTGCCTGTTGCTATGGAACATTCCTCCAAAAAGAACACAAACAAAGACACACGCTCGCAATCCACTGTCAACCTTAAAGAAACAAACCCATGTCCACGCACATAAACACCAGTGCTCAATCAACTGCGATCCTGTTAAAGAAGTGAAAATGGTTCAACAAATCTTCAAGAGTGCTCCTCCTTCAGTTATTTTGTTTTTTTGGACTCCAGTTTTGTTCGGTATCAATTTTCTTGTGCTTTTAAAAGCACTAACATGTGAGGACTAAGTAGGGCTGAGCAATAAGTTAATAACAACATACATCACGATACACACGTGATCAATGTAAGAAAATACGTACAATATAATTTTCAATAATTCCCCTGATATCTGATACAAAACTGCATAGCATTTTGGGTGATGCAGGCAGAGGAAAGTTCAACTTCAACTAACAAGAATGTTCAACGACGAGCTAAGGAGGGTACATGGCCTCAACTAACTCACTCACTCATTGATTACCTAGCAACAACCTGATGAATGACTCCCGCACAATCTTGCATTAACTTTTGCAGACTTCCAGTATGACGCTAAATGGATATTAGTCCTAAGTGGCAAATGTCAGAGTTGGATTTGTATTAAAACAAATCCATTTCACATTTCATAATAGAAGAAACTTATGAATGAACAGATGCAAAAGCAAGGTTAGGAATATCACTTAACTACCAAATCTTTTTAGTCTATTAATCACGTTCTTTATTGACAAAAAAATTTCATTTCCTAATGTTACACTTCACTGTCAGTGTGACATTAAATATGACGTATGCTGATCAGCAATCACACATGTAGTGAACAACACAGATTATCTTGTCATCACAGATGGTGGAATGTATTTGGCAAAAGTGAACATTATGACTTCAAAGTTGATGTGTGAGAAGCAGAGCAGTTAGAAAATGGTAAGGATCTCAGCCAATTCGACTGAACTGGAATAACTATTGAGTTAGAGGGCATCTCAAAAACAACACCTCAAGTGGGCCATGCCCAAATAGTGATCAGAATTGATCAAAAATGGTCTAAGGAGGGGACAGAAGAGAACAATACCGGTCTGTGTTGGCCAAACCATCAAATAAAACAATAGTTTAAATTGCTGAAGAAGTTAATCTTTACAGAAAGGTGTAAGAATGCACAGCCAGGGTCCCCATATTGGTTATAATGTTATGCCTGTTCACTGTGTAACAGAACATCTTCATTGACAAAAATGCAAAGTTATTATTTCTTTCTACCTTGACTTAAAAGTGGATGACTTTTAGAGTTTAACCGCCTCACCATCTATGCTGATCATCTATAAGTGATCCATCTCATCCATTCATTCTCTTATGTTGCACTTTATTTTGGGCTTTTAACCTAATTACTCAAATCTAATACTTTGGTGAGAGATCAACCCACCAAAGACCTTAAATTGAAATATTTAATAGGCATCGTTTAGTATAATAAGACTGGCAGCCCGGACCAGCTGGCAATATGAAGCTATAGTTGCAGCATTTAATAACTTGAGGCAAACAGTTCTGGCACTAAAGTGCCATGTGTTCATTTTATATCTATTCAGGGATATAACACCCTTAAAATGATCCATGATGATTGCATGGTGCTAAAACCTACATATTAAACATGCAGAATTACCCGCTTCAAATGTATTAAATATACTAAGAGCTCAAAGTTCCCAAGGTCTTTCTGTAAAGTGACACTACAAAAGTTTTTTTGTTTGTGTCTGTGTGTGTGTGTGTGTGTGTGTGTGTGTGTGTGTGTGTGTGTCCTTTCTACAAGGAATATGTGACAAGTCAAATACAAAAGCTAGTCAATAATTCATCTGTTGTTAGTGCTCTGGTCAGTATTCCCGAGTATTGGGCAGCGCGGTCCATCACTCACCTTGCGCAGAGGCAGAGACGTCTCTCCTCGGAACCGACAACCATCCGCCAGCTGTCCTGTCTGTATTCCTGTATCGCACCTGTTCCTTAAAATCCGTCAGAACTCAGGGGGACTCCGCTTCATCCAGATACATATTTCTATCGTATGTCTCGCTTTAAACCGCGTCGTGCCTTCTGAGAAAATAAAAAATAAATGAAAATAACAAACTCCTTTTCCCGCTGCTTTACGTCGTGATGCACTTGTCCCCCGGCGACTTATGTGGTCCGCGGTACCGCGCAGGAGGTAAGAGGAGCACCGAGCTCTGTTGATATCATCCACTTAACTCAGACCGTAAAGCCACAGCGGAGATCAGACGGAGAGTAGTTCTCTCCCGGCGTGAGGGAAGAGGGGAAAGGAGAAGGAGGAGGAGGAGGAGGACGAGCTGAAAGTGTGAGGGGAAGCGGCAGCCTTCACCGGGATGAATGAAAGACACAAAGCGCTCTCGGCTTACACGGCGTGTGCGATAGAGTCCACGCTCAATGCTCGATTTGTTCAGTGAGTGAATGTGATCTCCGGTCCACGGAGCGGGTCTCCGCTTGGTTCACCCACGTCAGTAACAGCTCATAGAAACAGAAAGAAAAATCGCCTAACATTCCCAGCGATAACCTGACAGCGAGGTAGAATTTTGCGCTTCTAGTGTTTGTCACGGACTCCCGCAGTTACTTTGCCGTATTTCCTAAACCGTGGCTATTATGGCAAACCAGACGCTGAAGTGCAGCAGGTGTAGGCGATAGCAACACATCTTGGTGACACTTTACCAGGGTTTAGGTAAGGTAAGGGGCTCATTTGCGCGCCATTCACGCACACAAAACTGAAGTTGCACACACAGAGACAAAAACAAAGGAAGAGGGAAAGATAATTACATTTAGAATAATATAAATAATTATAAGTAACACAAATAAATAGGCATGACATGATACGAATGAACAGTCTGGTTTTCAGATTTTGGATTTTTCATATTTTCTCAAATTCATGTAATTCTGGTACCTGAAATACTGAGTAAACAGGTTTCTGATAAGTTTAGGAGTCTAGATGGTTCATGCTTCAACAACTTTTTTTAAAAAAAAAAAAAAAAAAAACAGTGCAGAGCTTCAAAGTGGTTGGAATATAATCAATACACATTTACCTAATGGCAGAAAGGGACTCTGGTCATGTGCTGGTATCGAAATAAAAGGTTGTGTTATCAGTATCTATGGTTTGGTGTCTTGTCATAAAAGACACAATCTGAGCTACGGGTACAGCTTAACTTTGTAAATATTATATAAAGGTTTCTTGACGTTATTAGATTTGCCAAATGCCACAAAGTTGTCCGTGTTTGATAAGGAATATCTGAACCAACTTAGCAAAGTACCTGACAATCCAACCAATCTTTGCAGTGCATCTGTATATTAAAAACTGTTATGCAAATTTATACTGACTTTGGTCTTTGAAACACTAGTGTCATTGGCAGAAAAAAATCCTAATCTCTTTGGTCCAGCAAGACATGTCATCGGGTTTTGACTCTGAACTTGAGAAACGGATATGGCAATATTACCAGACAGTTTAAGTAATTAGCCTTTTTCATAAGACTTCACAAGTAACTTTTTATGATGCTCTGCATCAGCCCCACCTCTTGACCGAATTTGTACCTCAATTCCGAACCTACTCATTTCACATTCATCCGTTCGTATTTCAGTGTTATACCCATGCTAAAGTATATTTGTGGAGTGATATATAAAAATGCTCAAATCTCATGAATAATTTAATATAATATTTCCAGACGAATTCATATTACACTGTCTTCCCAGAGTCTGAGCAACAGCGTGCTGACAGGTTCCATTTAATGAGTCACATAACCGCATTTCCTTACAAAAGATTATTAAAAAATACTTCAAGTTATTAGTCAAAGTGGATTAAGAAAAACGTCCTTTCGCGTGCAGTTGGAAAAATAGTCAGTATTAAATGTCATTTGAAAGAAGGTTCCTTTGCACACCTGCAAAAGTCAGGTCAGAAATGGCCAAAACAGTAAAAAAAAAAAAAAAAAAAAAAAAAAAACTTTTATAGGTTTTTCAAAAATCACTCCCTCATA
>NW_015114287.1:109494-120024 GCF_001443285.1 Poecilia latipinna | reverse complement strand
TTTTTTAAAAAAAGGTTCTTTTCCCCCCCCAAAAAAAGAGGGGAAAAAAGGGCAAAAAAAAAAAAAAAAAAAAAAAAAAAAAAAAAAAAAAAAAGACTATTACAGCTTTTTAGCGAATCACTCTCGCATATCAACTGTCTTAAAGCAAGTCTATACAATAAGGTTTTCCTTAGTTTTTTTAGTAGACTTAATGAAATTATGAATATACCAGTCAATCTCATCTTTAACATGACCACTTGTTTCTTAAAATCTTTATTTCTGGAATTATTTGTGAAGTTTAATTGTTATGTGATGAAAATATGTCTGAAAGCATTTAAAAGCATGACAGTTTTTCATGAAGTGATCAAAAGAAGGGGACATCATTACATTCCTACCAGTGATAAGGTAGGAAAAGTATGAAGGTTCAAAAAGTCACAATTAAACTCATGCAAAACACATCCACCTCATAAAATGTACAGTTAAACACCCTTGGTGGAAGTTGTATGAGAGCCAGAAAGACAGTTCTGCATAATGTCCGGTTCTTTGAACCCGGTGCTGTCATTGAACAGCCTCTGCCCTCCTAAGGCTGATGGTTTGGTCAAATTGGCCAATTTATAGAGCTTCTCTGCATTGTTGCCATGGGTTTATGCCTATTTGGTATATTTGTGTGTATGTATGTATGTTTTTTTTTTTGGTTTTTTTTTTCAGTCAGCATATTTACATTTATTTGCCTAGTATGTTGGAGTATATCTAAGAATGTAGCTTGCCTAACTAAAAATGATGCTAGTTATCTGCACAATACTTTCCTCAGGAGATGGATATCCCTTCCCATGGTGCTTCACATCATGGCTCACGCTCACATTTTCTACACATGCTCATTAAAATTCAGTTGCCATTATTATATTTTGACAAAAGAAAAGGTAGTAACAATATAGAACCTCAAGTTATGTTGAGATGACATGTCTGCTAATGCTATGCAGCTGTTTTAGAGCATAATCATTTTCTGACAATAATGTATCAGTTGATTACAATTTGGAACACAAATTAATAAATAATGTTACATAGAAGTCTTATGTTTAAACTTACATTTTCAGGAACTTAAGAAAAAAGTTACTTAAACTGCTTCATCAGGTTGTGTGCCTGAAGTTGTTGCAACGCTAACAATATTCTCCATGTTACTGATGTAAAACGTGAAGCCATGATAAATCATTCCAAAACCTTAAAGAGTTATAATGATAATAAATAAATAAATAAATAAATAAATAAATAAATAAATAAATAAATAAATAAATAAATAAAACATGGCAACAACTTGGGTGGGTAAGTGTGTACACTCTTAAACTAATACTTAGCTAAAGCACATTTTGATTACATTTTAGTATTCAGTCTTTGCTAGTCTGCATCCCACATCCCAACAAGTACATTTGTCCTCATTACTTTGTATTTGTTTGGCAGCCTTATCAGAACCGGAGGGCATTTGTTGTTCATTGCACTCTTCAGGTGAGACCAGAATTACCTGTTATATTTAGTTATCAGCTCTGGCTGGCAATTATAAGCCTTAAATTTCCCTCTGGCAAAGCTTTGAGCTTGGACTCACAGTAATGCTGAAAAATTTAATTCCTCTCCATCTTCATATTTAAACCAGACAACTGAGAGTTTTTGGGGAAAAAGTGACTCTTGGAACTATTCAACATTAAAATTGATTAAAATTCCTGTTCCATTAATAGAAAAGTGACTCTGTGGATATTTTACTTGGCTGCTGAGAAGCAAATCTGTAACTCCTTACAAAGAAATGTGCAATATTGGCGCTCTTCTTTAAATACATACTCAAAACTCACCTACTAGGACAGCATGCACTCTTAATTTTAACTACGCTCGTTTTCTACCGTTTGTTTCTTCTATTGTTGTGTTTGCTTTGTTGTAAAATGACCTGAATGGCTCTTGTAAATAAAATATATGATCTTGACAAGTGTTAGGACCACCCAACCAGGACAAGTGAACTTCATTTCCTGTTCATTAAGTTCAGCATATAGTAGGTGGGAACAAGATAAGGCTGAATGCTGAAATTAAGTCAGAAGGTGTTAAAGCAAGGTGTTATCTTAAGGGAGAGTCGCCTTTTGCACCAAAATCTTTTGAACAATCTGTCTATTTTTAGAAGAAAGAAAATTCAGTCACCGAAGACTTTTGAGAGCCACTGCATGTCTGTTGAATAATGGCATAAATTCATGTTGATTTGCATCCAGTTTGTAAAGCCAGTCGTGTTCACCAAATTTAGAGCTTAGCTGAAGAGAATGACATTGCCATGCCCCTTTTTATAATTTTTTTTTTTCAGTTCGATTATCCCGGTCGTTTTGAAATGCCACACTTTTTGTGCTTGTGTATGGATGTGCATTCATGCCGAGAGAATGGGCGGCTATTATACGCTTTCAGGGGCTGTGACAGCAGCGCTCAGTGAAGAAGCCAAACACTTTGCAGCTTAGACAATATACCCAGGCGGACACACACAAATGCGTATGTATGCACGCCCGGATTCAAACACACACTAATCCACTGACACAATTCACACTGATGCGATGAAAGGGCCAATTTATCAAACCACCAGCCAAGCCAGGCCCGAGGATGGTTAGTGCAGCATTGGTCTGGAGACAGAGGGCGTCGTGGGCTCATGTTGTGTGTGTTTGTGTGTGTGTAACTTTTGGCAAAGTGGTGAAGCAAGTCTTCAAATACAGCTTGCACTTTTGCCTATGGGCAAATTTCAAAAGCATCACCTGCTGAGTGTGGGTCCATAAAATGAATCTGTTGCTCTTTTGGCTGTCAGGTGCTGTGGTGCAAAGAAGAGAAATTATCTGTATGAGTTTGTTGAAGGCAGAGAGCTAAACAGCGGAGGGTAGCGAGGATACTGGGTGTAATTAAATTTCAGGATCGACAGTTGCTTTCAGAATAGTTGCGACTGCCATAGCCAGTCTACTGTTAGAAAGCTGGACCGCAGAAAAAAAACAAAAAAAACAAAAGAAGTGCTGTAAAACAGATCGATATGTATTCTTAGGGTTTCGCATCGTTGGCACAGTGAGGATCATGAACAAATTCAGGCCATCTCTACGGGGATGTGATTTAAATTTCATCATCTGTCGACAATCTCTCTGGAGCCATTTGTTGCATGAACTTCAGCCGTGACATTTTCCTAAAGCTGAAAGCGAGAAGTCGGATTTCAGCAGCTCTCTGTCTGGATTTACATAGGTGAAGATCTGTCCAACTTCAGGGAAAAAACCCCCCCAAAAAAACTGTTTTTCAATCAATGATGTTTTGAGAATGTGTCTGTGTGACAATAGTGCCTTTCCTGTAAATGTAGCCTTTCTCCTGAAAGAAAACCCACACAGGTTGTTTAATTAAATTTTTGTTTTTTCATACGTTTTCTTGCATGTGTGCAGTTTTCTTTTATATAGAGCTGCTAGTTTTTCTTTAGTGATGATTTAGATGTCCAGACATTTGTTAAATCTCAATCAGCCTGCACACATGAGCGCAATAATCTTCACCTACCCTTGAAAACAGTTTCTCTTTATTGAGCAGATATTGTCTATCATGCTGAATGTAAGTCTTTTCTTTCTCAGTAAGCTGCTGACAGCAGGTTGATTCATATTACAATATCTTACAAATCTCTTGAATTAATCTTCTTTACAAATGAAGGATATATTCACTATCGATTTAGTGATGTATGATGGTCACTATTCTGGATCTCTTTGTTTAAATTATTTTAATTTGTTTTGATTTTCACATTTTATAGCACAACAGCAGTATAAATCAGGATTTTGTCTTACTACTTCTGCTCTTTCTATCTTGCGGTCCGTGCTGCTGTACTTTACACAGATCTAATTGAGAGAAAATGAGCAAGATTTTGTGTATCACAAAGTCCTGTTGAGTTTTTTAGGTATATATGTTGCTTTTAATATTCTCCTAGATGGAATAGTGTGCACTATAGTGTATTGGGATCAAAGGTGTGAAGTTCACAGTGTTAAACTGTATCAGAGTGTAGAGCAAATTTATGTTACCTTTGGCATCACAGTGTGATTTTTTTTCCCCCATAGTTAAAATCTACTGACTGTCTGGTAATTCAGTTTCAGTGCTCTGAGGACCCCACAAGTAGTCAAAAAATTATTTAATAACTAAATCAAAAAGTAGGTCATGCTGTCAGTTTGCATGTTGTCATGGTGTTTAATGAACATAATGTTGGGTAATTGTTGTGGCACGCTGCTTGTTATACATTGGATGTTAGAGTTGCATGTAATTTCATTTATATATAATATACATTTCACTCATCTAGAGTGTACTATGTTGATAAAGGAGTGTCTTACTTCAAACTTAGGGGATCAATCAGCACTACGTGGAGGAACAGCTCCTGTGGAGCTTAAAGATATCCAGTGTCAGGGCCAAGCAGCAAGGCCCTTTACCTGCTTTACATGCATAATTTCCCGTGGCCCTTTGCCACACCTTTTACTGACCTGGATGGAGAAACCAAACCCCAGGTAACTCAAACACAGGAGGGCTGGTGCTATTCTCCAGAAGTCAGGGGGTACACAGAGAGGCAGGGTACACCCTGAACAGGTCACCAGTGCATCACTGGGAGTACACAGCCATTGTCAAGCTAAAAATGAATCATTCAACACAAAATGTGCAGCAGTTCATGACTCATGACTGCTCAGATCTGGTGTCTGTGTTTTCATCTGCTGTTTAACTACTAGACATAAGTTCTCAATATATTGAGGAGTTTTCTAGTTTTAGTCCAAAATGTCAAGACTTTAATATTTGAGCTACCTTTTTATTATCTTTGGTGATACACATGCACCATGTGCCTAAAATAGAAGTTGTTAAATGTCCAAATCACAAATTTGGAGTCCCCCAAATTTTTTTCGGCAATGACTATGTGGAAGTTACTCCCAGATATGTAAATGAAAGCAATGTATGAGTGTCTTTATTTGTGTTGGGAAGGTATTTCAAGTCTCTTGATTTTGTGACATCATCTTTGCCTCTAATCTTTACTGTGCTATTGGGTCTGGGCTGCTAAGATACTGGATCGGTTAGTTTAATGTCACGCCAAGGTCGGGCGCTGTCTGCTGGCACTTGCTGTGGGGACTAGCCAACTGAGGTGAATTGCCATTTGTAGTTTGATAAGAAGCTCTGCTACCTCAGAGAATCAAATTCCCCTAAGTAATTAGAAAGTAGACACATGTTGTTTAACCCTTCAGGTCCGAAAAATAGCAACAGGTCTTGTCATTTACCTAATGAGTGGAGCTTATTTGCAAGGAACGAGTTAAACAAATTAAAGTTCACAAGGTCATTGATGAACGTTGCACAAAAGTTCTTAACAATAAAGTGTTTATTGGTAACAGGTGAGAGAGAGGCCAGCGAGAGATTTAATTTCAGGAGCGTCAGCAACCCTTAGCATTACTGCTCAGATCACTTACAAACAGCAATATATAGAGGCCAGGCGACACTGAGATTGCACAGAGGGAGCTAAATCAAAATTAATGTGAACTTGTTACCCCGCCTGGATACCAGTCAGGAAAGAAGGAGCCAACGCATAAATAATCTGTCTACCATTCGTTCCTAAGCAGTATCCTTTTTACATGATTAATGGCCTCCTCCTCAATTATCCTCACATTATTGAGGCAATAAAAATGCAAACCTATCGATTTAAGTTCTAAAAAGCCAAAGTATGTGTACTGTTTGAATAATGTACATAGAAGTGATATATTCTTAACAGTGAACCATTTTTCCCCCAAAACTTCTATATTTATTGTATCTATCATAGAACATCAATAATCCACTTACTAGGCTTGTGTGATCTCAACTAGTGACAGAATATTTTATTGAGGTGACAGATCAATGTGAGCCCTAAAGTTACAAACCTGTCATCAGATGTCTACCACAGTATTTTTAATCTAACAGCGTCTGCAGCACATGCATCAGATCCAATCACATCACATGACTGATGTGTTTTAAACAAACTCCTATGTCATTCAGTTTCTACGCAGGCTCCGCACTTTAAATTCAAGAAAATAAACCAAAACTTACATTTCACATTATTCATCTGAAACCAACCATTTTGTGTTTCAAAACATTTTTTTCTTTTTCTTTTTTCATAAAATGGCATACATAAGACTACTTCACAAAAACTGAAATTTTGTGATTACGTTATAATGCATGCTTTTTTTTTAATGTTGATCTGCCTCACTTTTGATCCTGTTATCTGCCTTAGGTAGCTACTGCCATCTAGCGGAAAATAAATATACTGCGCAGTTAAGAGCTCTTGCGAGTTACCACTACTTTTTTTTTTAATTACCATATTTCTTTTTAAAAGAAAATTATAATCAGAATTTTCAATCGACTATATTTTGTTCGCATAGCACAATATATGCTCACAATAATGCATTATAAATCCTGAATTTACATCACCAAACAAGTCCAGTTGAAACCCACTTGATTTGTTTCAGTCAAATCCAAATTAAATCAGATTAAAATAATACTTTTAACAATTAATATTTTTTAAGAAAACAAGAACCTTGCTTTAAATGTTCACTTTATTGAAGTCTCCTATTCTATCAGCAATAGACTTTTAATAAGAAACTCCCAGTAGAATGAGGGTTAGGAGGACAATGAAGGAAACGCTGCCGAAATGCTGTTGGTAAACATCAAAATGAATGTAGGTCTAAATTTGTAATAATGTTGAATTAGGTTTATTTTTTTAAAGTAAATATTTATTACAGCAGCAGTCTTTAAAACTTGATGTTCATTATTGTTTATTGGAAACAAAACAATAAAAAACATCTATGGCATTTTGGTTTGATTTGGGTCTCTAGAGGAATGGCTTTTTTGTTTAAATGAAAATACAGCTGATTTTATGAGGAAAGCTCAAAAAGATGAAAACAATTTAAATTCAAATTAGGTTATAATGTGAGAAATGAGTAATAACAGTGAGAACAATGCCACCAGTTTAGTTTAATGAAGATGATCTCATGTTCTCATGAAATGCAGTTGGATTATTTTATTCCTAAAGAGTATTTCTGGAAAATTAGTGTAAAAAAACACAGGCCATAAGTTAACTACACTGCTCAAAAAAATAAAGGGAACACTCAAATAACACATTCTAGATCTGAATGAATGAAATATTCTCATTGAATACTTTGTTCTGTACAAAGTTGAATGTGCTGACAACAAAATCACACAAAAATCATCAATGGAAATCAAATTTATTAACCAATGGAGGCCTGGATTTGGAGCCATACACAAAATTAAAGTGAAATGTTCCCTTTATTTTTTTTGAGCAGTATAATTTCTTGGACATTTTATGAAATGAGAAGATAAACCTATTATTTTCTTTAAATGTTTTGAAAATATCATGTCTGAAAAAAATACATGATTCCTGTAAAATAGTTGTAGAAATACTCAAATTTTTATTTAATATCAGCATTTTGTGTTTTTTTTGTGTGTGTGTGTGTGTGTGTGTGTGTGTGTGTGTGTTAGACTCTTACAGCATCCAACATCCCTCACTTGTCACAACAAACATTAATTTTCTTTCCACTAAGCATTTGTGTGTTGATTTTATAATCTTGGTTTAATATGATGTTGAAAAATGAAAAGAGTTTGGGCCCAAACTGACAGGTAGTTGAAACTATAAATATCTTCACAAAAGCCTCAGTATTGCCAGATGAAAAGTAAGCCTAGATAATAATGCTAGGATGCAGTGTTGTTTTATGCAAAACCTGCCTTTTGGAGTTGTGACAATAATTAGTGGGTGGTTTCATTGGACTGTAACACGGTACTTTGGGAGCTTTTAGCAAGACTTGAATGTTTTCTTTGAAAGAAGATAATTCTAGATTAAAAATTCTCAATGAGGAGAATTCACAAGTTTGTTGTAAGGTGTAAAACACAACCAGTGCTTGTGAGATATTATTGTCTACATCTCTAAGCAGCCTAGATGAGCAATTTCAGTCATGTTTTTTTTTCTTTTAAATCAATTTTGTTCAAATATTTTGCTTTGCAATATTCCCATATTTTAGATGTGTCTCTACTCCAACTGTGGGCGTACATTTTTGACAGCCACTGTAGAGCTGTCTTAAATATTGTAGGAGGAATTCAGAGGCAACAGATGGCGCTAAGGTACTGCTTTCTTTCCCTCACAGTATGAGGGGGAAAACAGGGGGAACATAGAAAGGGGGTAGCAGGAGTCACATGAAAACTACAGTGGTTTTTATGTCTGAATGTTTCCATTTAAACCAGCATTAATTAAATTCATGGGAAATTGAGTTTACACATTGAAACTGAGTTTTCTTTACTGAGATCACTTTGAACTTATTTACTCCGTTCTTTCCACTCTGTTGCCTATAATTGTATCCAAATGACTCAGTCTTCATTACAGATGTCCTCCTGGAATTAAAAAGCTTGTGCTGACTGACTTTGTGTGCATCCGCCTCTGCCTACTGCAGTGTAAATGTGTGTGTGCGTGCGCTCGTTCATAAATATTTCATGTCTCATTTCTGTTTGATGAACATAATTCTGCAGTGTGTCGGTTCTGTTCTTAGCCCTACCGACTCCCTGACAAAAGGTGTGTGTGAATCCGGATTTAGGTCATCTTGATTTTTACTGTAAATGTGGGGAAATGAACAGGGGGATCTAGGACGGGTTGAAGAGGAGTATTATGTCAAACCATCTGTTTTGAGCTTTATATAAACTTTTTACTTCTAATCTGTAAATTGTCACTGGAATGAAACCCAAAGCTGCTTTAGCTAATGCGATTCCCTTATCAAAAACATATCTGGAGTGTTGTTTGGATTCTGTCATGCATGTTTGAAAGAATCCCAGCAGAGCACTTCAGCACTGTTATTGCAAATAAGAATTTGTTCTTAATAACTCTTGAATTCCTTGAATCTCCCAATGGAGAACTTTGTGGAAAAAAGTTCCTCACAGAATCTGAGCTTGTTTTATCATACAAAGTGTGAGGCACAGCCCCACAGATCCCCCCTCCCACAAGCCTTACCCACTCAGCTCCTACAGACTAGCGGCAGACGCAATTAGCAAACACCTGGTGAAACTGTGAGTCTGCTGACCTTATCATATAAGCTACTTCTCAATCCAACACTCCTAAGAATGATTGAAAACACCATAATGGAGGAGCCCTTCAGTGATGACATGCTGAACGCAGAGTGTCACAAAGCGTAGGGGATTCTTAAAGAGACAGAGGCACGGTTTCAAGGTGTCAAATAAGTCAAAATTATTTTAAGTCATGTTGAATACATACAGCATTTTTAATAACAACTGAGGGTAACATAGTTAATTGGTTGGGTAATTATTATATGAGCCTGAACACAAACTCATCAGATCTTCTCAAGCAGATGTTATCAGGAGCTCTATGGTGTTTGTGAGCAGGGAACAGATTCTAATGAGCTTCAGTCAGCGTAGCGCATTACATCATGAGCACACAAGTACAAACAATTTGCATGGAAGCTAAAGAGCATGCTTTCATGTCGATTTTGACTTTACACATACATCTCTTCATTGTAATTTGCTAACGTTTTGAACTTCAAGCAGCTGTAAATCCCTGAGAACTTTCATTCCCCGAGTTTCCATGATCCACAAATGGCTTTACTCTAAATCCACAGAAATCCTTTACAACCACTGGCATGAATGTAGCCCTCTCCAACAAGCTGTTGTTCTCTTTCTTCAAAAACAAAAGAGATTTAGCTTTACAGCTAACAAGGCTGAAGTTGTGTTCTTGTGGTCGTAACAGAACAAAAACATTTGGGGGACACTTTGTGATGCAGGATCTTTGTGTAACCACAATTTATTGATTGCTGAGAACTTTATTCTTGTTTGTGTGCTTGTTTAGGTTTCGTTTATTCATAAGTGTTATTCTGACATACATTAGTTAGAATTTATCTGTGGTACTGCATTGTTCTTGCAGACAATGTGATTATGTAGAAAACTGACTGGTAACTCATGCCAGAACTTCTACAGTCACTTCTATGTGTTAAAGACAAACTGTTTAATCTAAATCAACAGAATTCTGAGAAAAAAGTTGGATTTTATGGTATTGACTACTTCCATGGTGTTCCACTGCCTTTTCTAAAACAGTAGATTAATCAACTAATTATTGCGACTCAAGTCAGATTCTTTGTACATGAAAAAACATGGCATACAAAATTGCCTGTGAGGGCAACCTCTCTGTGGGTATGTGCTGTCTTGTGTTTGCATGGAACATGCATTTTCAACAAATGTAAAATGTATTTCTTTCGACTGACAGCTATGCTGATATGTTACTCCAGGATCTGTGTGTGTGTGTTTTTTTTTGTTTTTTTTTTGTTTGGCCCTCTTCGTACAACCCTGCGGGTTGAGGACTTATACCTCTCAGGTGGTTGTACAGTTCCTGAGGAAAAACATCTCAGCTGATACAAGAGATCTGTAATGCCACTTTGTGTGTGTGTGTGTGTGTGGGTGTGTGTGTGTGTGTGTGTGTGTGTGTGTGTGTGTGTGTGTGTGTGTGTGTGTGTGTGTGTGTGT